>NC_074693.1:30983763-31063763 GCF_029448725.1 Salvelinus fontinalis | reverse complement strand
TGTAAATGATCTATTGATACATTATCCATAAATGATCTATTGATACATTATCTGTAAATGATCTATTGATACATTATCTATAAATGATCTATCTATAAATGATCTATTGATACATTATCTATAAATGATCTATTGATACATTATCTATAAATTATCTATTGATACATTATATATAAATTATCTAATTATCTATCTGCGCCATCAGTGATTTGTTATGTTACATGTTTGCTTTGGCAATGTATGTGGTAAAACTTTCCAAGCGAATAAAGCGATTTGAATTGAATTGAGAAAGGGAGACGTGAGATCAGAAAGGTGAGGCATGAAAGTCAATTTGGTTTATGAGTGTTTATGAGTGTCTAGACACTAGGACAACAACTTCCTGTTGACACTAGGACAAGGACCTCATGATGACACGAGGACAAGGACCTCATGTTGACACTAGGACAACAACCTCCTGTTGACACTAGGGCAACAACCTCTTGTAGACACTAGGACAACAACCTCCTGTTGACCTCCTGTAGACACTAGGACAACAACCTCCTGCTGACACGAGGACAACAACCTCCTGTTGAAACTAGGACAACAACCTCCTGTTGACACTAGGGCAACAACCTCCTGTAGACACTAGGACAACAACATCCTGTTGAAACTAGGACAACAACCTCCTGTTGACACTAGGGCAACAACCTCCTGTAGACACTAGGACAACAACCTCCTGTTGACACTAGGACAACAACCTCCTGTTGACACTAGGACAACAACCTCCTGTAGACACTAGGACAACAACCTCCTGTTGACCTCCTGTAGACACTAGGACAACAACCTCCTGTTGACACTTGGACAACAACCTCCTGTTGACACTAGGGCAACAACCTCCTGTAGACACTAGGACAACAACCTCCTGTTGACACGAGGACAACAACCTCCTGTTGACACTAGGTCAACAACCTCCTGTTGACACTAGGACAAGGACCTCCTGTTGACCTCCTCTAGACACTAGAACACTAGGACAACAACCTCCTGTTGAAACTAGGACAACAACCTCCTGTTGACACTAGGGCAACAACCTCCTGTAGACACTAGGGCAACAACCTCAGGCCATGCTGTAGACAGCTAGTCAGGCCATGCTGTAGACAACCTCCTATAGACACTAGGACAACAACCTCCTGTAAACACTAGGACAACAATCTCCTGTAGACACTAGGGCAACAACCTCCTGTAGACACTTGGACAACAATCTCCTGTAGACATGAGGACAACAACCTCCTGTAAACACTAGGACAACAATCTCCTGTTGACACTAGGGCAACAACCTCCTGTAGACACTAGGACAACAATCTCCTGTTGATCTCCTGTAGACACTAGGGCAACAACCTCCTGTAGACACTAGGACAACAATCTCCTGTTGACCTCCTGTAGACACTAGGGCAACAACCTCCTGTAGACACTAGGACAACAATCTCATGTTGACACTAGGGCAACAACCTCCTGTAGACACTAGAACACTAGGACAACAACCTCCTGTTGAAACTAGGACAACAACCTCCTGTAGACACTAGGACAACAATCTCATGTTGACACTAGGGCAACAACCTCCTGTAGACACTAGAACACTAGGACAACAATCTCCTGTTGAAACTAGGACAACAACCTCCTGTAGACACTAGGACAACAATCTCATGTTGACACTAGGGCAACAACCTCCTGTAGACACGAGGACAACAACCTCCTGTAGACATTTGGACAACAACCTCCTGTAGACACTAGGACAACAACCTCCTGTTGACACTAGGACAACAACCTCCTGTAGACACTAGGACAACAACCTCCTGTTGACACTAGGACAACAACCTCCTGTAGACACTTGGACAACAACCTCCTGTTGACACTAGGACAACAACATCCTCAAGACACGAGGACAACAACATCCTGTAGACACTAGGACAACAACCTCCTGAAGACACGAGGACAACAACCTCCTGTAGACACTAGGACAACAACATCCTGTAGAGACTAGGACAACAACCTCCTGTAGACATTAGGACAACAACCTCCTGAAGACACGAGGACAACAACCTCCTGTAGACACTTGGACAACAACCTCCTGAAGACACGAGGACAACAATCTCCTGTATACACTTGGACAACAACCTCCTGTTGACACTAGGACAACAACCTCCTGTTGACACTAGGACAACAACCTCCTGTTGACACCAGGACAACAATCTCCTGTTGACCTCCTGTTGACACTAGGACAACAACCTCCTGTTGACACTAGGACAACAATCTCCTGTTGACACTAGGACAACAATCTCCTGTAGACACTAGGACAACAACCTCCTGTTGAAACTAGGACAACAACCTCCTGTTGACACTAGGGCAACAACGTCCTGTAGACACTAGGACAACAACCTCCTGTAGAAACTAGGACAACAATCTCCTGTTGACCTCCTGTAGACACTAGGGCAACAACCTCCTGTAGACACTAGGACAACAATCTCATGTTGACACTAGGGCAACAACCTCCTGTAGACACTAGAACACTAGGACAACAACCTCCTGTTGAAACTAGGACAACAACCTCCTGTTGACACTAGGGCAACAACCTCCTGTAGACACTAGGGCAACAACCTCCTGTAGACACTAGGACAACAATCTCCTGTTGACCTCCTGTAGACACGAGGGCAACAACCTCCTGTAGACACTAGTACAACAATCTCATGTTGACACTAGGACAACAACCTCCTGAAGACACGAGGACAACAACCTCCTGTAGACATTTGGACAACAACCTCCTGTTGACACTAGGACAACAACCTCCTGTTGACACTAGGACAACAACCTCCTGTAGACAGTTGGACAACAACCTCCTGTTGACACTAGGACAACAACATCCTCAAGACACGAGGACAACAACATCCTGTAGACACTAGGACAACAACCTCCTGAAGACACGAGGACAACAACCTCCTGTAGACACTAGGACAACAACATCCTGTAGACACTAGGACAACAACCTCCTGTAGACGTTAGGACAACAACCTCCTGAAGACACGAGGACAACAATCTCCTGTAGACACTTGGACAACAACCTCCTGTTGACACTAGGACAACAACCTCCTGTTGACACTAGGACAACAACCTCCTGTAGACACTTGGAAAACAACCTCCTGTTGACACCAGGACAACAATCTCCTGTTGACCTCCTGTTGACACTAGGACAACAACCTCCTGTTGACACTAGGACAACAATCTCCTGTTGTCACTAGGACAACAATCTCCTGTAGACACTAGGACAACAACCTCCTGTTGACACTAGAACAACAATCTCCTGTTGACACTAGAACAACAATCTCCTGTTGACACTAGCACAACAATCTCCTGTTGACACTAGGACAACAACCTCCTGTTGACACTAGGACAACAACCTCCTGTAGACACGAGGACAACAACCTCCTGTAGACACGAGGACAACAACCTCCTGTAGACACTTGGACAACAACCTCCTGAAGACACGAGGACAACAATCTCCTGTAGACACTTGGACAACAACCTCCTGTAGAAACTAGGACAACAACCTCCTGTTGACACTAGGACAACAATCTCATGTAGACACTAGGACAACAACCTCATGTAGACACTAGGACAACAACCTCCTGTAGACACTAGGACAACAACCTCCTGTTGACACTAGGACAACAACCTCATGTAGACACTAGGACAACAACCTCATGTAGACACTAGGACAACAACCTCATGTAGACACTAGGACAACAACCTCCTGTTGACACTAGGACAACAACCTCCTGTTGACACTAGGACAACAACCTCCTGTTGACACTGGGACAACAACCTCCTGTTGACACTAGGACAACAACCTCCTGTTGACACTAGGACAACAACCTCCTGTTGACACTAGGGCAACAACCTCATGTAGACACTAGAACAACAACCTCCTGTTGACACTAGGACAACAACCTCCTGTAGACACTAGGACAACAACATCCTGTAGACACTAGGACAACAACCTCCTGTTGACACTAGGACAACAACCTCCTGTTGACACTAGGACAACAACCTCCTGTTGACACTAGGACAACAACCTCCTGTAGACACTAGGACAACAACCTCCTGTTGACACTAGGACAACAACCTCCTGTTGACACTAGGACAACAACCTCCTGTTAACACTAGGACAACAACATCATGTAGACACTAGGACAACAACCTCCTGTTGACACTAGGACAACAACCTCCTGTTGACACTAGGACAACAACCTCCTGTTGACACTAGGACAACAACCTCCTGTTGACACTAGGACAACAACCTCCTGTAGACACTAGGACAACAACCTCCTGTTGACATTAGGACAACAACATCCTGAAGACACGAGGACAACAACCTCATGTAGACACTAGGACAACAACCCCCTGTTGACACTAGGAGAACAACCTCTATTAGACACTTGCACAACAACCTCCTGTTGACACTAGGACAACAATCTCCTGTTGACCTCCTGTAGACACTAGGACAACAACCTCATGTTGACACTAGGACAACAATCTCCTGTTGACACTAGGACAACAATCTCCTGTTGACACTAGGACAACAACCTCCTGTAGACACTAGGACAACAACCTCCTGTAGACACTAGGACAACAATCTCCTGTTGACACTAGGACAACAATCTCCTGTTGACACTAGAACATCTATCTCCTGTTGACACTAGAACAACAATCTCCTGTTGACACTAGGACAACAACCTCCTGTTGACACTAGAACAACAATCTCCTGTAGACACTAGGACAACAATCTCCTGTTGACACTAGGACAACAATCTCCTGTTGACACTAGAAAGACAATCTCCTGTTGACACTAGAACAACAATCTCCTGTTGACACTAGGACAACAATCTCCTGTTGACACTAGAACAACAATCTCATGTAGACACTAGGACAACAATCTCATGTTGACACTAGGACAACAATCTCATGTTGACACTAGGACAACACTCATGTTGACACAAGAACAACAATCTCATGTTGACACTAGGACAACAACCTCCTGTTGACACGAGGACAACAATCTCATGTTGACACTGGGACAACAACCTCCTGTTGACACTAGGACAACAATCTCATGTTGACACTAGGACAACAACCTCCTGTAGACAATAGAACAAGAGGACAACAACCTCCTGTAGACACTAGGACAACAACCTCCTGTAGACACTAGGACAACAATCTCCTGTAGACACTAGGACAACAACCTCCTGTTGACCTCCTGTAGACACTAGGACAACAACCTCCTGTTGACACAAGGACAACAACCTCCTGTTGACACTAGTACAACAACCTCCTGTTGACACGAGGACAACAACCTCCTGTTGACACTAGGACAACAATCTCCTGTTGACCTCCTGTAGACACTAGGACAACAACCTTCTGTTGACACTAGGACAACAAACTCCTGTTGACACTAGGAAAACAATCTCATGTTGACACTAGGACAACAATATCATGTTGACACTAGGACAACAATCAGATGTTGACACAAGGACAACAATCTCCTGTAGACACTAGAACACTAGGACAACAACCTCCTGTTGAAACTAGGACAACAACCTCCTGTAGACACTAGGACAACAACCTCCTGTTGACACTAGGACAACAACCTCCTGTAGACACTAGGACAACAATCTCATTTTGACATTAGGACAACAACATCCTGAAGACACGAGGACAACAACCTCATGTAGACACTAGGACAACAATCTCATGTAGACACTAGGACAACAACCTCCTGTTGACACAAGGACAACAACCTCATGTTGACACTAGGGCAACAACCTCCTGTAGACACTAGAACACTAGGACAACAACCTCCTGTTGAAACTAGGACAACAACCTCCTGTAGACACTAGGACAACAACCTCCTGTTGACACTAGGACAACAACCTCCTGTAGACACTAGGACAACAATCTCATTTTGACATTAGGACAACAACATCCTGAAGACACGAGGACAACAACCTCATGTAGACACTAGGACAACAATCTCATGTAGACACTAGGACAACAATCTCATGTAGACTCTAGGACAACAACCTCCTGTTGACACTAGGACAACAATCTCATGTAGACACTAGGACAACAACCTCCTGTTGACACAAGAACAACAACCTCCTGTAGACACTTGGACAACAACCTCCTGTTGAAACGAGGACAACAACCTCCTGTTGACACTAGGACAACAATCTCCTGTTGACACTAGGACAACAATCTCATGTAGACACTAGGACAACAACCTCCTGTTGACACAAGAACAACAACCTCCTGTAGACACTTGGACAACAACCTCCTGTTGAAACGAGGACAACAACCTCCTGTTGACACTAGGACAACAATCTCCTGTTGACACTAGGACAACAATCTCCTGTTGACAATAGGACAACAATCTCCTGTTGACACTAGGACAACAATCTCCTGTTGACACTAGGACAACAATCTCCTGTTGACACTAGGACAACAACCTCCTGTTGACACTAGAACAACAATCTCCTGTAGACACTAGAACAACAATCTCCTGTTGACACTAGGACAACAATCTCCTGTTGACACTAGAACAACAATCTCCTGCTGACACTAGAACAACAATCTCCTGTTGACACTAGGACAACAACCTCCTGTTGACACTAGGACAACAACCTCCTGTTGACACTAGGACAACAACCTCCTGTTGACACTAGGACAACAACCTCCTGTAGACACTAGGACAACAACCTCCTGTTGACACTAGGACAACAACCTCCTGTTGACACTAGGACAACAACCTCCTGTTAACACTAGGACAACAACATCATGTAGACACTACGACAACAACCTCCTGTTGACACTAGGACAACAACCTCCTGTTGACACTAGGACAACAACCTCCTGTTGACACTAGGACAACAACCTCCTGTTGACACTAGGACAACAACCTCCTGTAGACACTAGGACAACAACCTCCTGTTGACATTAGGACAACAACATCCTGAAGACACGAGGACAACAACCTCATGTAGACACTAGGACAACAACCCCCTGTTGACACTAGGAGAACACACTCTATTAGACACTTGCACAACAACCTCCTGTTGACACTAGGACAACAATCTCCTGTTGACCTCCTGTAGACACTAGGACAACAACCTCATGTTGACACTAGGACAACAATCTCCTGTTGACACTAGGACAACAATCTCCTGTTGACACTAGGACAACAACCTCCTGTAGACACTAGGACAACAACCTCCTGTAGACACTAGGACAACAATCTCCTGTTGACACTAGGACAACAATCTCCTGTTGACACTAGAACATCTATCTCCTGTTGACACTAGAACAACAATCTCCTGTTGACACTAGGACAACAACCTCCTGTTGACACTAGAACAACAATCTCCTGTAGACACTAGGACAACAATCTCCTGTTGACACTAGGACAACAATCTCCTGTTGACACTAGAAAGACAATCTCCTGTTGACACTAGAACAACAATCTCCTGTTGACACTAGGACAACAATCTCCTGTTGACACTAGAACAACAATCTCATGTAGACACTAGGACAACAATCTCATGTTGACACTAGGACAACAATCTCATGTTGACACTAGGACAACAATCTCATGTTGACACAAGGACAACAATCTCATGTTGACACTAGGACAACAACCTCCTGTTGACACGAGGACAACAATCTCATGTTGACACTGGGACAACAACCTCCTGTTGACACTAGGACAACAATCTCATGTTGACACTAGGACAACAACCTCCTGTAGACAATAGAACAAGAGGACAACAACCTCCTGTAGACACTAGGACAACAACCTCCTGTAGACACTAGGACAACAATCTCCTGTAGACACTAGGACAACAACCTCCTGTTGACCTCCTGTAGACACTAGGACAACAACCTCCTGTTGACACAAGGACAACAACCTCCTGTTGACACTAGTACAACAACCTCCTGTTGACACGAGGACAACAACCTCCTGTTGACACTAGGACAACAATCTCCTGTTGACCTCCTGTAGACACTAGGACAACAACCTTCTGTTGACACTAGGACAACAAACTCCTGTTGACACTAGGAAAACAATCTCATGTTGACACTAGGACAACAATCTCATGTTGACACTAGGACAACAATTCGATGTTGACACAAGGACAACAATCTCCTGTAGACACTAGAACACTAGGACAACAACCTCCTGTTGAAACTAGGACAACAACCTCCTGTAGACACTAGGACAACAACCTCCTGTTGACACTAGGACAACAACCTCCTGTAGACACTAGGACAACAATCTCATTTTGACATTAGGACAACAACATCCTGAAGACACGAGGACAACAACCTCATGTAGACACTAGGACAACAATCTCATGTAGACACTAGGACAACAACCTCCTGTTGACACAAGGACAACAACCTCATGTTGACACTAGGGCAACAACCTCCTGTAGACACTAGAACACTAGGACAACAACCTCCTGTTGAAACTAGGACAACAACCTCCTGTAGACACTAGGACAACAACCTCCTGTTGACACTAGGACAACAACCTCCTGTAGACACTAGGACAACAATCTCATTTTGACATTAAGACAACAACATCCTGAAGACACGAGGACAACAACCTCATGTAGACACTAGGACAACAATCTCATGTAGACACTAGGACAACAATCTCATGTAGACACTAGGACAACAACCTCCTGTTGACACTAGGACAACAATCTCATGTAGACACTAGGACAACAACCTCCTGTTGACACAAGAACAACAACCTCCTGTAGACACTTGGACAACAACCTCCTGTTGAAACGAGGACAACAACCTCCTGTTGACACTAGGACAACAATCTCCTGTTGACACTAGGACAACAATCTCCTGTTGACACTAGGACAACAACCTCCTGTTGACACAAGGACAACAACCTCCTGTTGACACTAGGACAACAATCTCATGTAGACACTAGGACAACAACCTCCTGTTGACACAAGAACAACAACCTCCTGTAGACACTTGGACAACAACCTCCTGTTGAAACGAGGACAACAACCTCCTGTTGACACTAGGACAACAATCTCCTGTTGACACTAGGACAACAATCTCCTGTTGACACTAGGACAACAATCTCCTGTTGACACTAGGACAACAATCTCCTGTTGACACTAGGACAACAATCTCCTGTTGACACTAGGACAACAACCTCCTGTTGACACTAGAACAACAATCTCCTGTAGACACTAGAACAACAATCTCCTGTTGACACTAGGACAACAATCTCCTGTTGACACTAGAACAACAATCTCCTGCTGACACTAGAACAACAATCTCCTGTTGACACTAGGACAACAATCTCCTGTTGACACTAGAACAACAATCTCATGTAGACACTAGGACAACAATCTCATGTTGACACTAGAACAACAACCTCATGTAGACACTAGGACAACAACCTCCTGTTGACACTAGGACAACAACCTCCTGTTGACACTAGGACAACAACCTCATGTTGACACTAGGACAACAACCTCCTGTTGACACTAGGACAACAATCTCCTGTTGACACTAGGACAACAACCTCCTGTTGACACTAGGACAACAACTTCCTGTTGACACTAGGACAACAATCTCATGTTGACACTAGGACAACAACCTCCTGTAGACACTAGGACAACAATCTCCTGTTGACACCAGGACAACAACCTCATGTAGACACTAGGACAACAACCTCCTGTTGACACTAGGACCACAACCTCCTGTTGACACTAGGACAACAACCTCCTGTTGACACTAGGGCAACAACCTCCTGTAGACACTAGGACAACAACCTCCTGTTGACACTAGGACCACAACCTCCTGTTGACACTAGGACAACAACCTCATGTTGACACTAGGACAACAACCTCCTGTTGACACTAGGACAACAACCTCATGTAGACACTAGGACAACAACCTCCTGTTGACACTAGGACCACAACCTCCTGTTGACACTAGGACAACAACCTCCTGTTGACACTAGGACAACAACCCCATGTAGACACTAGGACAACAACCTCCTGTTGACACTAGGACCACAACCTCCTGTTGACACTAGGACAACAACCTCCTGTTGACACTAGGACAACAACCCCATGTAGACACTAGGACAACAACCTCCTGTTGACACTAGGACCACAACCTCCTGTTGACACTAGGACAACAACCCCATGTAGACACTAGGACAACAACCTCCTGTTGACACTAGGACCACAACCTCCTGTTGACACTAGGACAACAACCCCATGTAGACACTAGGACAACAACCCCATGTAGACACTAGGACAACAACCTCCTGTTGACACTAGGACCACAACCTCCTGTTGACACTAGGACAACAACCTCCTGTTGACACTAGGACAACAACCTCATGTAGACACTAGGACAACAACCTCCTGTTGACACTAGGACCACAACCTCCTGTTGACACTAGGACAACAACCTCCTGTTGACACTAGGACAACAACCCCATGTAGACACTAGGACAACAACCCCATGTAGACACTAGGACAACAACCTCCTGTTGACACTAGGACCACAACCTCCTGTAGACACTAGGACAACAACCTCATGTAGACACTACGGCAACAACCTCAGGCCATGCTGTAGACAGCTAGAGTCAGGCCATGCTGTTGAGAGCCATGCTGTAGACAACCTCCTGTAGACACTAGGACAACAACCTCCTGTTGACACTAGGACAACAACCTCCTGTTGACACCAGGACAACAACCTCCTGTTGACACTAGGACAACAACCTCCTGTTGACACTAGGACAACAACCTCCTGTTGACACTAGGACAACAACCTCATGTAGACACTATGGCAACAACCTCAGGCCATGCTGTAGACAGCTAGAGTCAGGCCATGTTGTAGACAGCTAGAGTCAGGCCATGTTGTAGACAGCTAGAGTCAGGCCATGCTGTAGACAGCTAGAGTCAGGCCATGCTGTAGACAGCTAGAGTCAGGCCATGCTGTAGACAGCTAGAGTCAGGCCATGCTGTAGACAGCTAGAGTCAGGCCATGCTGTAGACAGCTAGAGTCAGGCCATGCTGTAGACAGCTAGAGTCAGGCCATGCTGTAGACAGCTAGAGTCAGGCCATGTTGTAGACAGCTAGAGTCAGGCCATGTTGTAGACAGCTAGAGTCAGGCCATGCTGTAGACAGCTAGAGTCAGGACATGCTGTAGACAGCTAGAGTCAGGCCATGCTGCAGACAGCTAGAGTCAGGCCATGCTGTAGACAGCTAGAGTCAGGCCATGCTGTAGACAGGTAGAGTCAGGCCATGCTGCAGACAGCTAGAGTCAGGCCATGCTGTAGACAGCTAGAGTCAGGCCATGCTGTAGACAGCTAGAGTCAGGCCATGCTGTAGACAGCTAGAGTCAGGCCATGCTGTAGACAGCTAGAGTCAGGCCATGCTGCAGACAGCTAGAGTCAGGCCATGCTGTAGACAGCTAGAGTCAGTCCATTCTGTTCACAACTAGAGTCAGGCCATGCTGTAGACAGCTAGAGTCAGGCCATGCTGCAGACCGCTAGAGTCAGACCATTCTGTTCACAACTAGAGTCAGGCCATGCTGTAGACAGCTAGAGTCAGGCCATGCTGTAGACAGCTAGAGTCAGGCCATGCTGCAGACAGCTAGAGTCAGACCATTCTGTTTACAACTAGAGTCAGGCCATGCTGTAGACAGCTAGAGTCAGGCCATTCTGTTGACAGCTAGAGTCAGGCCATTCTGTTTACAACTAGAGTCAGGCCATGCTGTAGACAGGTAGAGTCAGGCCATGCTGTAGACAGCTAGAGTCAGGCCATGCTGTAGACAGCTAGAGTCAGGCCATGCTGCAGACAGCTAGAGTCAGGCCATGCTGTAGACAGCTAGAGTCAGGCCATGCTGTAGACAGCTAGAGTCAGGCCATGCTGCAGACAGCTAGAGTCAGGCCATGCTGCAGACAGCTAGAGTCAGGCCATTCTCTTGACAGCTAGAGTCAGGCCATGCTGTAAACAGCTAGAGTCAGGCCATGCTGTAGACAGCTAGAGTCAGGCCATGCTGTAGACAGCTAGAGTCAGGCCATGCTGTAGACAGCTAGAGTCAGGCCATGCTGTAGACAGCTAGAGTCAGGCCATTCTGGCGATATTTAGATAACGATGGGAACACAGGGACACTAAACCTGCGACAACCTGGTTAATTTGGGTCCCGAGGCAAAACCAGTTGAGAACCATTGATCTACAGCAGGGTTTTCCAAACTTGGTATTGAGGATTTCTACACTAAAGGATTACAAGGCACCGGTGGTTTCACCCTGAATCAGATCTGTTACTTACTGATCCCAATAAGTGTTTTGTGGTTTAAGAGAAACCCTAACACACTAAAGGAGGAGGGAGGGCCATGATGTTGGCAAGGCAGAATGTCATTAACATCGTCCTACTGCTCGGGCAGCTGCTACTGCTCAGGCTGCACCGCTAACACATGGGCAACGTTCATATGACCATGTGGCCAATGTTAGCGTTAGGTTGGAATGGACATGGGGGGACAGGGAGAAAGACCTGCTGTATTCTATCACTGACTGTTCTGAGTCATGGTTCACTGACTGTCCTAGCTCACTACCACATCATGCGTGCCCCCGGGGGAGAGAAAGATGGAGAAGAAGATGAAAGATGGAGAGAGAGAGAACGAGAGAGAGAGAGAGAGAGAGAGAGAGATGGAGAGGGAGAGAAGAGAAAGAGAGATGGAGAGAGATGACAGAGACAAGTGAGAGAGAGAGTGATGAGAGAGAGAGAGAGGATGGGGAGGAGAGGAGGAGAGATGATGGGGAGTGGTGGAGAGATGATGGGGAGTGGTGGAGAGATGATGGGGAGGAGAGGAGGAGAGATGATGGGGAGTGGTGGAGAGATGATGGTGAGGAGAGGAGGAGAGATGATGGGGAGGAGAGGAGGAGAGATGATGGGGAGGAGAGGAGGAGAGATGATGGGGAGTGGTGGAGAGATGATGGGGAGGAGAGGAGGAGAGATGATGGGGAGGAGAGGAGGAGAGATGATGGGGAGGAGAGGAGCAGAGATGAAGGGGAGGAGAGGAGCAGAGATGAAGGGGAGGAGAGGAGGAGAGATGATGGGGAGGAGAGGAGCAGAGATGATGGGGAGGAGAGGAGGAGAGATGATGGGGAGGAGAGGAGAAGAGATGATGGGGAGGAGAGGATGAGAGATGATGGGAAGGAGAGGAGGAGAGATGATGGGGAGGAGAGGATGAGAGATGATGGGGAGGAGAGATGATGGGGAGGAGAGGAGGATAGATGATGGGGAGGAGAGGATGAGAGATGATGGGGAGGAGAGGAGGATAGATGATGGGGAGGAGAGGATGAGAGATGATGGGGAGGAGAGATGATGGGGAGTGGTGGAGAGATGGGGATGCAAAAGAGGGGGAGGACTGAATGAGAGAGATGGGATGGGAAGAGGAAGAAAGATGTGAGGTAAGAGGAGAGAGAATGTAGAGAGGAAAGAGAAGAATGTGGGGACAGTTAAAGACAGAGATATGACACTTACCGGTATCACCTCTTCTGCCCATCCTTCCACGCTTTCCAGGAGGACCTGAAGGAAACACAGACAGAATGAAAAAGTCAAAAGTCATCAGTGGAAAGTCAGGGAAGAAGTTGTAGGTTTAGAGCTGGGGCTAAAAAGGGCATATGGGGATTGTGAACTACGGATGAGATAAAACAGTTGGATGTGTGTGTGTGTTAGCAGAGAAGTATGTCCATTGGGGGTGTTCTATACAGTTCATTCGCAAAGTATCCAGACCCTTTGACTTTTATTTTATTTTTATTTATTTATTTATTTATTTATTTTGATCCCCTTTTCTCCCCAATTTTCGTGGTATCCAATCGCTAGTAATTACTATCTTGTCTCATCGCTACAACTCCCGTACGGGCTCGGGAGAGACGAAGGTCGAAAGCCACGCGTCCTCCGAAGCACAACCCAACCAAGCCGCACTGCTTCTTAACACAGCGCGCCTCCCACCCGGAAGCCAGCCGCCCCAATGTGTCGGAGGAAACACCGTGCACCTGGCCCCCTTGGTTAGCGCGCACTGCGCCCGGCCCGCCACAGGAGTCGCTGGAGGGCGATGAGACAAGGATATCCCTACCGGCCAAACCCTCCCTAACCCGGACGACGCTAGCCCAATTGTGCGTCGCCCCACGGACCTCCCGGTCGCGGCCGGCTGCGACAGAGCCTGGGCGCGAACCCAGAGACTCTGGTGGCGCAGCTAGCACTGCGATGCAGTGCCCTAGACCACTGCGCCACCCGGGAGGCCGACCCTTTGACTTTTTACCCATTTTGTTACGTTACAGCCTTATTCTAAAATGTATGAAATATATATTTTTCTCATCAATCTACACACAATAACAATCAAATTTGTGCAACTGCATTAAAATATAAAAAACTTTACCTAAGTATTCAGACCCTTTGGTATGAGACTCAAAATAGAGCTCAGGTGCATCCTGTTACCATTGATCGTCCTTGAGATGTTTCTACAACTTGATTGGAGTCCACCTGTGGTAAATTCAATTGATTGGACATGATTTGGAAAGGCACACACCTGTCTATATAAGGTCCCACAGTTGACAGTGGATGTCAGAGCAAAGACAAAGCCATGAGGTCGAAGGAATTGTCCAAGAGCGCAGAGACAGGATTGTTTCGAGGGTACAAAAAATGTATGCAGCATTGAAGGTCCCCAAGAACACAGTGGCCTCAATCATTCTTAAATGGAAGACGTTTGGAACCATCAAGACTCATCCTAGAGCTGGCCTCCTGGCCAAATTGGGCAATCGAGGGGGAGGTGACCAAAAACCCCATGGTCACTCTGACAGAGCTCCAGAGTTCCTCTGTGGAGATGGGAAAACCTTCCACAAGGACTCCCCCAATCAGGCCTTTCTGGTAAGGTGGCCAGACGGAAGCCACTCCTCAGTAAAAGGCACATGACAGCCCGCTTGGAGTTTGCCAAAAGTCACCTTAAGGACTCAGACCATGAGAAACAAGATTCTCTGGTCTGATGAAACTAAGATTGAACTCTTTGGCCTGAGTGCCAAGCGTCACGTCTGGCGGACACCTGGCACCATCCCTACGGTGAAGCATGGTGGTGGCAACATCATGCTGTGGGGATGTTTTGCAGCGGCAGGGACTGGGAGACTAGTCAGGATCGAGGGAAAGATGAATGGAGAACAGAGAGATCCTTGATGAAAACCTGCTCCAGAGCGCTCAGGACCTCAGACTGGGGCGAAGGTTCATCTTCCAACAGCACAACGACCCTAAGCACACAGCCAAGACAATGCAGGAGTGGCTTCAGGACAAGTCTCTGAATGTTCTTGAGTGGCCCAGTCAGAGACTGGATTTGGACCCAATCGAACATCTCTGGAGAGACCTGAAAATAGCTGTGCAGCACTGCTCCCCATCCAACCTGACAGAGCTTGAGAGGATCTGCAGAGAGGAATGGAAGAAACTCCCCAAATACAGGTGTGACAAGCTTGTAGTGTCATACCCAAGTAGGGTCAAGGCTGTAATCGCTGACAACAGTGCTTCAACAAAGTACTGAGTAAATGGTTTGAATACTTATGTAAATGTTATATAATTTTTTATATATAAATGTGCAAAAATATCTAAAAACCTGTTTTTGCTTTGTCATTATAGGGTATTGTGTGTAGATTGACGAGGGTGAAAAAATGATTTTAATCAATTTTAACATAACAAAATGTGTAAAAAGCCAAGGGGTCTGCATACTTTCCTAATGCACTGTATGCTCACCGCAGCATACCGCAGCATACCACAGCTATACCGACTGAGGTTTGAAGCAACTTTTAAATGAGGAACCACTGTGTGTGAGGTGCTCCAGATGTAATACACGACGCCAAGAACATCTGGATGCACCTGAGTGGGAACAGGTGTGTGTGTGTGTGTGTGTGTGTGTGTGAGATCAACATGCTTTTCTATGAACTGAACACATCCCATACACACAGTCACAGACATCCCATAAACACACACAGTAACAGTCATCCCATATACACACAGTCACAGTCATCCCATGCACACAGTCACAGTCATCCCATATACACACAGTCACAGTCATCCCATACACACAGTCACAGTCATCCCATATACACACAGTCACAGTCATCCCATATACACAGCCACAGTCATCCCATACACACAGTCACAGTCATCCCATACACACAGTAACAGTCATCCCATATACACACAGTCACAGTCATCCCATACACACAGTCACAGTCATCCCATATACACATAGTCACAGTCATCCCATTAACACACAGTCACAGTCATCCCATACACACAGTCACAGTCATCCCATACACACAGTCACAGTCATCCCATATACACACAGTCACAGTAATCCCATATACACACAGTCACAGTCATCCCATACACACACAGTCACAGACATCCCATACACACACAGTCACAGTCATCCCATCCTCTCTCTCTGATGGCCAGCCAAACCAAACACAACCTCTCTCCTCCACTGGTTTGGTGCCAATCCTCACCTCACCCATGACCTGCCATTAAAGCCTGTCTATCTCATGTTGAGGAAGAGACACAGTACAGCTATGAGGCAGCCAGAGCAGTTAAAACACCAGGACAGGTGCCAGGATACTGTATGGTGAGGCCAGCGAGGATGAGACAGCCAGCATATTAAAGAGAGACCAGGGCAGAGCAAAACAGAGCAGGAGCTATGATGGAGCCAGATGCTTTCCCACTGAGAATTCAATAAACACACAGACCCCATGCTGGTGAATATGGGAAAGGTTGGAACTTCTGGAAAAATGAGTCATACGCTGTATAAATCTAAATAAATATGTGTAAATCTCAGCTCTTGCTTGAGTACAGATGTAGGATCTTAATTTGATCACCCTGTTGCAGTAGAACTGTACTGCAATGCAGGAAATGTAAAATGTGTAGTGTATTTGAGGTTTAAAAAGGTTTCTGAAGTTTGTAATTTACACTTTGAAATGTCAAACTCGATTTTCCCTTATGGGAAATGGATCAATCCCTACAAGAAATGTCAATTAATTATAATCCATATTATTCACATTTCCTGTTGCTGCAGGATTATTTTCGTGCTATAGCAAAACTGGCTCAAATTAAGATCTATATGTATATATTTGAACTTTGTTTTTGAGATCATAGCACACAAGTGCACATTGTACCACAATACATTTACCCCAAAACTCAGAAAAGTTCCCAAAGGTATGAAGATTTTTTTCTTCTCAATTTCTTCAGTCCACCACCATCCAGCATCCCTCTGCCTCAGAACGTTCTATCTGGCTATTGGACCCCCTCACTTCCCCTCACAACCACCTTCAGAGATCTCCCCGACTGTGCAGGTAAATGGGAACCATACTGGCTCTGGGCCTGGCCTGGGTTAATAGTCTAGCTTTGTGTTCTGCTGCTAAACTGCTCTGGCTGCAGATATGCTTCCTCCTTGCAGTCTGTTCCTCTTGTTGTACCTCTGCAGACTCCTCCAGCACAGTCCTGTTCTCTCTATCATCTCTCCTGCTCCGTAACTGATTCTTTCATTTCATATCTCCCTCCCTCCAGTTCTCCCTCCTGTTATCTCTCTCTCTCTCCCTTTCCCTCTCTCTCTCTCACTCGCTCTACCTCTCTCGCTCTCCCTTTCTCTCTCTCTTTCTCTCTTTCTCTCTCTCTCTACCTCTCTCTCCTGCTCTCTCTCTCTTTACCTCTCTTTCTCACTCTCTACCACTCTCTACCCCTCTCTCTCTCTCTCTACCCCCCTCTCTCTCTCTCTCTACCCCTCTCTCTCTACCCTTCTCTCTCTCTCTCTACCCCTCTCCCTCTCTTTCTCTCTCTCTACCTCTCTCTCTCTCTCTCTTTACCCCTCTCTCTCTCTACCCCTCACTCTCTCTCTTCTACCCCTCTCTCTCTACACCCACCCCGTATCTTTCTATATCTACCCCTCTCAATTAAATTAAATTAAATTTCAATTTAAGGGCTTTATTGGCATGGGAAACATATGTTAACATTGCCAAAGCAAGTGAAGTAGTTAATAAACACAGGTGAAATAAACAATACAAATGAACAGTAGACATTACCCTCACAAAAGTTCCAAAAGAATAAAGACATTTGAAATGTCATATTATGTGCAAATAGTTTGTTCTTCACTAGTTGCCCTTTTCTTGTGGCAACAGGTCACAAATCTTGCTGCTGTGATGGCACACTGTGAAATTTCACCCAGTAGATATGGGAGTTTATCAAAATTGGGGTTGTTTTTAAATTCTTTGTTTTCAAATTCTTTGTGGGTCTGTGCAATCTGAGGGAAATGTGTGTCTCTAGTTTGGTCATATATTTGGCAGGAGGTTAGAAAGAGCAGATACGTTTCCACCTCATGTTATGGGCAGTGTGCACATAGCCTGTCTTCTCTTGAGAGCCAAGTCAGCCTACGGCGACCTTTCTCAATAGCAAGGCTCACTGAGTCTGTACATAGTCAAAGCTTTCCTTAAATTTGGGTCTGTCACAGTGGTCAGGTATTCTGCCACTGTGTACTCTCTGTTTACTGCAGCCAAAGAGCATTCCAGTTTGCTCAGTTTTTTTGTAAACTCTTTCCAATGAGTCAAGTAATTATCTTTTTGTTTTCTCATGATTTGGTTGGGTCTAATTGTGTTGCTGTCCTAGGGCTCTGTGGGGTCTGTTTGTTTTGTGAACAGAGCCCTAGGACCAGCTTGCTTAGGGGACTCTTCTCCAGGTTCATCTCTCTGTGGGTGATGGCTTTGTTATGGAAGGTTTGGGAATCACTTCCTTTTAGGTGGTTGTAGAATTCAACATCTCTTTTCTGGATTTTGATAATTAGTGGGTGTCGGCCTAATTCTGCTCTGCATGCATTATTTGGTGTTTTACGTTTTACTCAATTTTTGCAGAATTCTGCATGCAGTCTCAATTTGGTGTTTGTCCCATTTAGTGAATTTCTTGGTTGGTGAGTGGACCCCAGACCTCACAACTATGAAGGGCAATGGGTTCTATGACTGATTCAAGTATTTTTAGCCAGATCCAAATTGGTATGTCAAAATGTAAGATCCTATTGATGGCACAGAATGCCCTTCTTGACTTGTCTCTCAGCTCGTTCACAGCTAGGTGGAAGTTACCTGTGGCGCTGATGTTTATGCCAAGGTATGTCTAGTTTTTTGTGTGCTCTAGGGCAACAGTGTCCAGATGGAATTTGTATTTGTAGTCCTGGGCATTATTTGGAACACCATTATTTTAGTCTTACTGAGATGTACTGTCAGGGACCAGGTCTGACAGAATCTGTGCAGAAGATCTAGGTTCTGCTGTAGGCCTTCCTTGGTTGGGTACAGAAGCACCGACAGCAAACTGTAGACATTTGACTTCAGATTCTAGCAGGGTGAGACCGGGTGCTGCAGACTCTTCTAGTGCCCTCGCCAATTCATTGATGTATATGTTCCATTAGGGTGTGTGTTTTGCAAAGTTTAACCACACACTTGTTGTTTGTGTACATGGAATTTATAATGTTGTATGTTTCCCGCCCAACATCAATTTCTATAGCACACTCTCATGCCAAATTGAGTCAAAAGCTTCTTTTTTTTAAATCAACAAACCATGAGAAGACTTTGCATTTATTTTGATTTGTTTGTAGTACAGTGATTTGGTAAAAAGCCAATTTGACATTTTCTCAGTACATTGTTTTCACTGAAAAAATGTACGAGTCTGCTGTTTATGATAGTGAGGATTTTCCCAAGGTTACTGTTGACCCATATCCCACAGTTGTTATCGGGGTCAAATTTGTCTCCATTTTTGTGGATTGGGGTGATCAGTCCTTAATTCCAAATATTGGGGGAGATGCCAGAGCTAAGGCTGGTGTTAAAGAGTTTAAGTATAGCCAATTGGAATGTGTGGCCTCTCTCTCTCTCTCTCTCTCTCTCTCTCTCTCTCTCTCTCTCTCTCTTTCTCTCGCTCCCTCTCTCTCTTGCGCTCTCTCTACCTCTCTCTCTCTCCCTTTGCTTCTAACTTTCCCACCTCCTCTCCCTCTGTTTTTTTATGTAGGCATCACTGCCTCTCTCCTGTCTCCCCCTCCTCCTACCTCATAACCCTGCATGCCCCTGCCTCTTTTTGCCACACTATCCCTGCGTACAGGTATTAATAGCCCCCGAGTGCTCTCCACTTCCCCTGCTCCACTCCCCCATTTCCTCCAGCCATAAACACCACAGTGAACCTGCCCTGGCACCTGCCCTGGCAGGGACTGACAACTCAATACAAGGGGGCCAGAACAGATTCCTGGGGCGGTGGGGGGGTGTGGGGAGGGGCAGGTAGGGGGGGTAAGGGGGGTTCAGGAGGTACAGAGTCTCGAGAGTATAGAGCTTCATGTCGCTAAGTTTATCCTGACCACTGACTGTGTTCAGAGCAATAATCCAGTATTGATATTCTGGTCTGTTGGTCTGTTGGTCACCAGGAGCCCCTGCAGTACCTCTGTTTCTGTTGGACATGAAAGGCAGAGGGAGGTGTCATGCCGACAGACACGGAGGTGGCCAGGGCTGAAGGGGACTGTAACCGGACCATGTGATTCGTCGTGTGCAGTGACTTCCGTGGTGATGACAGGCTGATGTAGGGCCAGGATTGACTGGAGGATTAATGCTTGGTCTCTCTCTATGTGTTCCATGCTTGGTCTCTCTCCATGTGTTCCATGCTTGGTCTCTCTCCATGTGTTCCATGCTTGGTCTCTCTCCATGTGTTCCATGCTTGGTCTCTCTCCATGTGTTCCATGCTTGGTCTCTCTCCATGTGTTCCATGCTTGGTCTCTCTCCATGTGTTCCATGCTTGGTCTCTCTCCATGTGTTCCATGCTTGTTCTCTCTCCATGTGTTCCATGCTTGTTCTCTCTCCATGTGTTCCATGCTTGGTCTCTCTCCATGTGTTCCATGCTTGGTCTCTCTCCATGTGTTCCATGCTTGGTCTCTCTCCATGTGTTCCATGCTTGGTCTCTCTCCATGTGTTCCATGCTTGGTCTCTCTCCATGGTAATTTCCTAACACTCTTAAATAGCTTCCTTTGTGTCTCTCCTCTAGCTGATCTGACAGGACTTGACAAGTGGAAGCACATCGGTGAAAACCTATCTAGACCCTTCACCTCTCAATTGTGTCCAAGGAAAGGAGACAAGGAGAGGAAGCCATGTGTGACTATTAGGACAATCACCATCAGTGATCTAGAGGTTAAAGGTTATCCAATCCTGGATGGTGTTTAAAGGTTTATGGCACAAGCTAATGGCAAAACAGGCTAAGAGATCTAAGAGAAGAAATAACTGAGGTCAACTAGTATCTGAAGCCAGAAGAGAGCGTATTGAAGTAACGTTAATTGTTTTTAACACTTGAACGATATACTTCGACCTCTGACTTGGCT
The DNA here is from genome assembly GCF_029448725.1 of Salvelinus fontinalis. Taxonomy (NCBI): domain Eukaryota; kingdom Metazoa; phylum Chordata; class Actinopteri; order Salmoniformes; family Salmonidae; genus Salvelinus; species Salvelinus fontinalis. The sequence continues at coordinate 31,042,255 of NC_074693.1, read as the reverse complement.
CAGTTGACCCCCATCCGCTCCTCAAACTACCTAACAGAGTTTGGCATCAGTGTCCATATCCACCAAGCGTCTCGAACTAGGAGTGGTGATCTGGGATCAGTTTGGCTTTTTAGATAATAATGAATAAGATCATACTGCATATACAGAGTGGACCTGATCCTAGATCAGCAGTTCTACTGTGAGAGGCATTATGGATACAGGCCCAGGAGTAGGAGTAGTCAAGTAGTAGTCACCTCTCAGCGAATATACACTAAATATACCAAACATTAAGAACACCTTCCTAATATTGAGTTGCACCTTTTGGCCTCAGTCAACATGGGCCAGTATCCCTGTGGAACACTATCTACACCTTGTAGAGTCCATGCCCTGATGAATTAAGGCTGTTCTGAGGGCAAAACGGGGTGCAACTCAATATTAGGAAGGTGCTCCTAATGTTTTGTACACCCAGTGTATATAAAACACAGGACTACACGTTTTTTTGACTACACTGGGCCTTTAACTGTTGCCCCTGGTTGGGGGTCTGGGTTTGACTGGCTAGAGCTAGCCCTGAGTGGCAGGAGCATTGCCTGTTTGGGAAAACACACACGGAGCACAGCCCACAGCCCACTAAACCTCACACCATGGCCTGCAGTCACACACAGAGAGAGACCGTTCACCCACCATTACTTTCGGAGAGGTGAAGTCAGTGTGGAGACAGTACTGAAACTCCAGTCAGAAAAGGAACAGGTTCAGACACACACACCAGCATGCTCATACACATCAACATACACAGCTCATTTTAGACATGCTGACATCCACAACTAGCTCACTGACAAGAGCCATCCGCTTGACTGGGGACTGGGATTGGAAACAATTTCTCCATCAACGCTTATACCGGTGTGTGTGTGTGTGCGCACGCGCGCGGCCGGGCTCCGGTCTGGTGAGTGTTACCAACTGCATCCCATCATCCTGGATTCCATCTGCTATGACCCTGTAGGCCACCCCCCTCCCACACGCACACGCACGCACGCACGCACGCACACACGCACGCACGCACGCACGCACGCACACCACACACACACACACACACACACACACACACACACACACACACACACACACACACACACACACACACACACACACACACACACACACACACACACACACACACACACACACACACACACACTCTTTGCCTCTAGTTAGTGTATAATTCAGAGAATGAGAGTTGGCCTGAGGAGAGAGAGACATTCCATATTTCTCTCCCAAAAGATTGAATATGAATGAATATGTCCAAATTACATGAATGCACAACCGATAAATGCCAAACCCTTTCCTCTAGGACCTAAAACATGTATCTACAACATTGTAATAGTTTTTTTTAATGTTTTTTTTTTTTACAGGAACTCATAACTCATTTTAGTTCTTTGTGCAAAGAATCATTTGCAAAATTGAGTGATGAAAAGCTTAACAATATGTGTCTTCAGAACAGTTTTTGTCAAGGCAAGAGTAGAGGGCTGGAGAGAGTTTAATCTGTTTAAATTCTCTATTGATGAGCCAGCAGTTAGTCTTCTACATCTGGAATAACTCCTTCCTTCCTTCCTTCCTTCCTTCCTTCCTTCCTTCCTTCCTTCCTTCCTTCCTTCCTTCCTTCCTTCTCTCTCTCTCTCTCTCTGTCTCTATCTCTCTCTCTCTCTCTCTCTCTCTCTCTCTCTCTCCCTGTCTCTCCATCTCTCTCTCTCTTTGTCTCTCTCTCTCTCTCTCTCTCTCTCTCTCACTCTCTCTGTCTCTCTCAATTCAATTTCAATTCAATTTAAGTGCTTTATTGGCATGGGAAACATATGTTAACATTGCCAAAGCAAGAGAAGTAGATAATAAACAAAAGTGAAATAAACAATAAAAATTAACAGTAAACATTACACTCACAGAAGTTCCAAAATAATAAATACATTTCAAATGTAATATTATTTCTATACATAGTGTTGTAACGATGTGCAATAGTTAAAGTACAAAAGGGGAAATAAATAAACATACATATGGGTTGTATTTACAATGGTGTTTGTTCTTCACTGGTTGCCCTTTTCTTGTGGCAACAGGTCACACATCTTGCTGCTGTGATGGCACACTGTGGTATTTCACCCACTAGATATGGGAGTTTATCAAAATTGGGTTTGTTTTCTAATTCTTTGTGGATCTGTGTAATCTGAGGGAAATATGTGTCTCTAATATGGTTGTACATTTAGCAGGAAGTTAGGAAGTGCAGCTCAGTTTCCACCTCATTCTGTGGGCAGCGGGCACATAGCCTGTCTTCTCTAAAGTGCCAGGTCAACCTACTGCGGCCTTTCTCATTAGCAAGGCTATGTTTTGTATTTGTGTTTGTGAACAGAGCCCCAGGACCAGGTTGCTTAGGGGACTCTTCTCCAGGTTCATCTCTCTGTAGGTGATGGCTTTGTTATGAAAGGTTTGGGAATCGCTTCCTTTTAGGTGGTTGTAGAATTTAACAGCTCTTTCTGGATTTTGATAATTAGCGGGTATCGGCCTAATTCTGCTCTGCATGCATTATTTGGTGTTTTACGCTGCTACTCTGAGGATATTTTTGCAGAATTCTGCATGCAGAGTCTCAATTTGGTGTTTGTCCCATTTAGTGAATTCTTGGTTGGTGAGCGGACCCCAGACCTCACAACCATAAAGGCAGTGGTGGGCCGTCAGGGCCTGCAAGGCCTTCTCTGCTGGCCTAAACAGCATCAGAATATAATTTTAAAAAATATGTATTTTCCCACAAATATGTATTAAATTATTCCCCAGAGTAAGAGTTATACTCTTCATTTCATAGCCTTCCTCTTGGTTGCACTGCTTCCAGCCCCAGGTTGAGATTTGGAGGGCTGGTCTTTATGTTAGATCTTTTATCCAATCATATTCAGCCATCATGTGTTGCCAGGGGTCTAAAATCTGTCCTCAGGCCTTCAGAATCAACAGTGCGGGCGCTTGTAGCTTATAGTGAATGGAAATGAAAATGTAGTGTCAACCAATCAGCTTTAGAGTTGGCTATTGTACGCCTGCTGGCTGGCTCCAGTGTTACACAGGAGCCAGCTAGCAGGCGTAGTGCGTGCACGTCTTTTGATTGGATTACCAATATTGAGAGGCAGGTCCTATGGGCAGGTATATGCAGATCTAGGAAACTGAATTTGATAAACGAATTAATTCGCGTACTACTAAGCTGTTTTTTCAACCCACAATGGCGGAAGGAGGAGAAGATATCGATTTGGTCGAGGATATAATTATAACGCCATTCTCAAGACGAACTTTTCAAGAAAAGTTAGACATTGTAAGGAGAGGTCGCCCGACGCCACAAAGCCTGTCACAGGCGGGAAAGGGGTTCGTTCGCTCGCCACTTTCAAAGTTTCAACTACGAGCGCTGTCAATGGCTCACAGGCTCCGAGAAGCACTGCAAACTGTACTGCTGGGAATGCCTATTATTTGCAAGTGATCGATTTGGTGTTTGGAGCCACACTGGCTTTGCAAACTTGAGTTGTCTAACCAAGGCAGCAACGAGACACCAAAGTACGGCTGGGCACTTACAAGCAATGGTGCTTTTGAAAACTTTTGGGGACACCGGAGTGGATCTACAGCTCAAAGAACAAGCGCGCAGGGCAACGGAGCTGCACAATGAAAAGGTGAAGGGAAATATTGAAAAGACTCATTGATTGTGTCATGTTTTTGGGTAAACACTGTTTACCCAAAAATGTCAATTTGTCAATTTCAAGGTGACGCAACGCCTGGTTATACTGCGTTTCTGTCTAAATGTATAGTGTCTAGAGCCATGGCATCATAATGATGGTAATAAGAGGTGGATTAATTCGGGTGGGACTGTGTAGTACCTCACTGAAGGCCCACGCCCCAGGCCCACGGCATGCCACTGCATAAAGGGCAATGGGTTCTATAACTGATTCAAGTATTTTTAGCCTGATCCAAATTGGTACGTCAAATTTTATGTTCCTTTTGATGGCATAGAAGGCCCTTCTTGCCTTGTCTCTCAGATCGTTCACAGCTTTGTGGAAGTTACCTGTGGCGCTGATGTTTAGGCAGAGGTATGCATCGTTTTTTGTGTGCTCTAAGGCAACGGTGTCTAGATGGAATTTGTATTTGTGGTCCTGGCAACTGGAACTTATTTGGAACACCATTATTTTAGTCTTACTGAGATTTATTGTCAGGGACCAAGTCTGACATAATCTGTGCAGAAGATCTAGGTTCTAAGATCATCAGTAAACAGTAGACATTTGACATCAGATTCTAGTAGGGGGAGACCGGGCAGCTGCAGACTCTTCTAGTGCCCTCGCCAATTCGTTGATATACAGTTGAAGTCGGAAGTTTACATACACTTAGGTTGGAGTCATTAAAACTCGTTTTTCAACCACTCCACAAATTTCTTGTTAACAAACTATAGTTTTGGCAAGTCGGTTAGGACATCTACTTTGTGCATGACACAAGTAATTTTCCCAACAATTGTTAGCAGACAGATTATTTCACTTATAATTCACTGTATCACAATTCCAGTGGGTCAGAAGTTTACATACACTAAGTTGACTGTGTCTTGAAACAGCTTGGAAAATTCCAGAAAATGATGTCATGGCTTTAGAAGCTTCTGATAGGCTAATTGAGTCAAATGGAGGTGCACCTGTGGATGTATTTCAAGGCCTACCTTCAAACTCAGTGCCTCTTTGTTTGACATCATGGGAAAATCAAAAGAAATCAGCCAAGACCTCAGAAAAAAATTGTAGACCTCCACAAGTCCGGTTCATCCTTGGGAGCAATTTCCAAACACCTGAAGGTACCACGTTCATCTGTACAAGCAATAGCACACAGGTATAAACACCATGGGACCATGCAGGCTTCATACCGCTCAGGAAGGAGACGCGTTCTGTCTCCTAGAGATTAACGTACTTTGGTGCGAAAAGTGCAAATCAATCCCAGAACAACAGCAAAGGACCTTGTGAAGATGATGGAGGAAACAGGTACAAAACTATCTATATCCACAGTAAACAAGTCCTATATGGACATAACCTGATAGGCCGCTCAGCAAGGAAGAAGCCACTGCTCCAAAACCGCCATAAAAAAAGCCAGAGTACGGTTTGCAACTGCACATGGGGACAAAGATCGTACTTTTTGGAGAAATGTCCCCTGGTCTGATGAAACAAAAATATAACTGTTTGGCCATAATGACCATCGTTATGTTTGGAGGAAAAAGGGGGAGGCTTGCAAGCAGAAGAACACCATCCCAACTGTGAAGCACGGGGGTGGCAGCATCATATTGTGGGGGTGCTTTGCTGCAGGAGGGACTAATGCACTTCACAAAATAGATGGCATCATGAGGGAGGAAAATGATGTGGATATATTGAAACAACATCTCAAGACATCAGTCAGGAAGTTAAAGCTTGGTCGCAAATGGGTCTTCCAAATTAACATTGACATACTTGTAATTAACAAGCATACTTCCAAAGTTGTGGCAAAATGGACAACAAAGTCAAACTATTGGAGTGGCCATCACAAAGCCCTGACCTCAAACCCATAGAACATTTGTGGGCGGAATTGAAAAAGTGTGTGCGAGCAAGGAGGCCTACAAGCCTGACTCAGTTACACCAGCTCTGTCAGGAGGAATGGGCCAAAATTCACCCAACTTTTTGTGGGAAGCTTGTGGAAGGCTACCTGAAACATTTGACCCAAGTTAAACCATTTAAAGACAATGCTACCAAATACTCATTGAGTGTATGTAAACTTCTGACCCACTGGGAATGTGATGAAAGAAATAAAAGCTGAAATAAATCACCGTCTCTACAATTATTCTGACATTTCACATTCTTAAAATAAAATGGTGATCCTAACTGACCTAAAACAGGGAATGTTTACTTGGATTAAATGCCAGGAATTGTGAAAAACTGAGGTTAAATGTAATTGGCCAAGGTGTATGTAAACTTCAGACTTCAACTGTATATGTGCAAGAGGGTGGAGCTTAAGCTGCATCCCTGTCTCCACCTACGGCCCAATAGAAAGAAACGTGTGTGTTTTTTACCAATTTTAACCGCACACTTGTTGTTTGTGTACATGGATTTCATCATGTCGTAAGTTTTTCCCTCAACACCACTTTCCATTGACTTGTCTCTTTCCCTCTTTGTCTTTTGTTTTCTCTCTCTCTCCCTCATCTCTCTCTCTCTATCTTTCTCCATCTCAGACTCATTTAAAGAGAGAGACATGATGTAAACACAAAAGACAAAAAGAGGAAACAGTTTGTGATTCAGACAAGCTGCTCTCTGTGTCTGCTCCGTCTCTCTCTCCCTCCCTCTCTTTCTCTCTCCCTCCCTCCCGCTCTCTCTCTCCCCCTCTTTCTCTCTATTCTTAGCATACAGGGAGAAGACAAAGCGAATAAATAAAGTCCAACAGAACATCAAACCATCAATAAACCATCATGTAAACACTAGACAGAATTCAGAACATCAAACCAGACATCAATAAATTGTCATGTAAACACTAGACAGGATTCAGAATATCAAACCAGACATCAATAAACCATCATGTAAACACTGGACAGGATTCAGCAGGCTCTTTGGGAGTTAACACGTCTAATCTACTGTAATCTGTAATAACATGGTCCAACAGCGGGATGAGACGTCAGACCTCCCAACCTAAACAGTGCTGGTCACAGTGAAATATGCTGATCCACGCTGAATGAGGGAGCTACAGTAATCCACGGGGTTTACACAGAACTGACTCACCCTGTCTACGTCCCCATTGGCACCGTATTCCCTTTATAGTGCACTACTTTTTACTCCCTTTTGCTCCCCAATTTCGTGATTACGATCTTGTCTCATCACTGCAACTCCCCAACGGGCTCAGGAGAGGCAAAGGTCCAGTCATGCGTCTTCCGAAACATACATCATGCGTCTCCCGCCAAACCGCGCTTCTTAAAATTTGAACACCCGCTCCCTTAACCTGGAAACCAGCTGCGCCAATGTGTCGGAGGAAACGCCATTCAGCTGACGACCGAAACCAGGCTGTATGTCACGTTCCTGACCTATTTCTGTTAGTTTGTTATGTGTGTTAGTTGGTCAGGACGTGAGGTTGGGTGGGCATTCTATGTTTTCTGTTTCTGTGTTGGTTTTGGGTTGCCTGGTATGGCTCTTAATTAGAGGCAGGTGTTTGGCGTTCCTCTAATTAAGAGTCATATTTAGGTAGGCGTTGTCACAGTGTTCGTTGTGGGTGATTGTCTTCCGTGTCTGTGTAATTGTTTGCACCATACAGGACTGTTACGGTTTGTTCGGTTTGTGTAGTCTTATTGTCCTATTCGTGCGTTCTTATTGTTTTATGTGAGTTCGTGTCTATGTTAAACGTTTGTAGCCTGTGTGTGCACATCGTTTATTTAGCTTCACGATCGTTTTCTTGTTTTGTTAAATAAATATGTGTTCAAACTTCGCTGCGCCTTGGTTCCCTCAATACTCCTCCTTTTCGGTCGAAGAGGAGGACCGCTGTTACACTGTAGTGAAAACGCAACACTGTGATGCAGTGCCTTAGACCGCTGCGCCACTCTGGAGGCCCTGTAGTGCACTGCTTCTGACCAGAGCCCTATCAAAGTAGTGCACTATGTAGGGAATAGGGTGGCATTTGGGATGCACACTTAATAGTATCTAGTACAGTCTGGGGACTAGAACACAGTACCACAGTGAGAACAGGGCTAGGGTTGAAAACACTCTACCCTTTCCCTCTGTTCTTCTCCAGTTCTCCCTCTAAACTTCCCACACTCCCTCACTCTCTTGCTCCTTCCTTTCCTATTGTACCTCCCTCCCTCCTCTCCTCTCCTCTGTCCATAGATGTGACCTCTCTAATGGATGTGCCACCCAGTGAGTGTCTGCACACTGCATAAAACCAAACCTCTCCAATAAACATCAACACTTCCAGCATCAACAACCAAAAGTATCCTAGTGTGTGTGTGTGAGTGTGTGTGTGTGTGTGTGTGTGTGTGGTTAAAAAGGGGATGTTTTTCTGGGGTCAAGCCATTTGAAGAGGCGCCACGCATAGGGCCCATTTTAATGGAGCGCCCAACACAACAAGCACGCACACACATACATACATACACATACTTGTGCAAATTCTAACAGACACATGCTCAGTACACATCCTCTCACATTCCTTGTTTTGTTTCTAAAAAGGTACTTCAGAGTTTATTGTCTATAAACACAATTCCATCCACAGTTTTATGCAAGTAAAGTCATACCGTATAAAAAAAAGCTGTGATGAAAACAGGAAGTTTCGGTACAATTTTCTAAATGCCGACAGATCATTTGATCGTTCGACATGGTGGGATCTTTTTGTCTGTAAAATTAATGGTGTGGGAAATGGTGTTGGAAATGCCTTTATATTTATATCATTTCCATCATGTCGAAGTAAACTTGGAGTAACGCGATGATTTGTTGTGTGGTCCTCCCACTACGACTCATCAGGAAAGCATGCAGTTTATTACTGTAGACTACAGATGAAATAAGTTATGATGAACTTCACAGGATGTTGAAAGTGTACCTTGATCTTGATGCTCCTTTCCAATAAATATCGAGGGTCTTATTCTGGTGACATGATGATCGATGCTTGACTGTCGTTTCAAAAATAAAAATATTTGTGCTCTTATCCATAATAATCTCATCATGTAGAGCAGTGGTTCCCAAACTTTGTATTGTCCCGTACCCCTTCAAACATTCAACCTCCAGCTGCGTACCCCCTCTAGCACCAAGATCAGCGTACTCTCAAATGTTGTATTTTGCCATCAATGTAAACCTGCCACACACACACTATACGATATATTTACTAAACATAAGAATGAGTGTGAGTTTGTCACAACACGGCTCGTGGGAAGTCACAAAGACCTCCTAGGGCACAAATAATAATATCATAATAATCAATAATTTTGCTCTTAATTTAACCATCTTACTGTCACGCCCTGGCCTTATTATTCTTTGTTTTCTTTATTATTTTAGTTAGGTCAGGGTGTGACATGGGGAATGTTTATGTTTTGTTGGTTTTGGGTGTTTATTTGGTAAAGGGGTTATGGGGTGTAGTAGATGGTTTTGTGTTGAGTGTATATGTCTAGAGTTGTCTATGTTGGTTAGTTATCTAGGAGAGTCTATGGTTACCTGAATGAGTTCCCAATTAGAGACAGCTGATTTCGGTTGTCTCTGATTGGGAGCCTTATTTAGGGTAACCATAGGCTCTCATTGATTGTGGGTAATTGTCTATGTAAGAACGTTTGTAGCCAGTGTGTGTAAGTGCACAACGTTTGTAGCTTCACGGTCGTTTTGTTATTTTGTTGTTTTGTTAAAGTGTTTTTGTGTCGTGTTCATCTTCGTGTTATAATAAAAGAAGATGGCTTATTTTCCAACTGCTGCATTTTGGTCCGTTAATCCGCCACACGATCGTGACAGAATTACCCACCATAGGACCAAGCGGCATGACCAGCGGCAACAGGAGAAATACAAGGATTCATGGACATGGGAGGAAATTTTAGACCGGGAGGTACCAGGAGAATATAACCGCCCCAAAGCTGAGCTGGAGGCAGCGAAAGCAGAGAGGCGGCGATATGAGGAGCTAGCTCGGAGACAGGAAAAGGAACCTACAAAGGATCTGGGCTACACTACGTGGGAGGAGATCGACAGGTGGGCGATCAACCCAGGGAGAGTGCCGGAGCCCGCCTGGGATTCTCTGGCGCAGTGCGAGGAGGGATACCGGCGAATGGAGGCAGCACGACGAAGCGGTAGGAAGCCTGTGGGAAAACCCAAAAAATTTCTTTGGGGGGGGCTTAAAGGGAGAGTGGCGAAGTCAGGTAGGAAACCTGCGCCTACTCCCTGTAATTACCGTGGAGAGCGAGAGTACGGGCAGACACCGTGTTACGCAGTAGAGCGCACGGTGTCTCCTGTACGTGTGCATAGCCCGGTGCGGGTTATTCCACCTCCCCGCACTGGCAGGGCTAGATTGAGTATTGAGCCGGATGTCATGAAGCCGGTCCTACATATCTGGCCACCAGTGCGTCTCCTCGGGCCGGTTTACATGGCACCAGCCTTACGCATGGTGTCCCCGGTTCGCCTACATAGCCCGGTGCGGGTTATTCCACCTCCCCGCACTGGTCGGGCAACGGGGAGCATTCAACCAGGTAAGGTTGGTCAGGCTCAATGCTCGAGGGAGCCAATACGCCTGCACGGTCCGGTATTTCCGGCGCCACCTCCCCGCCCCAGTTCAGTGCCACCAGTGCCTACACCACGTAACAGGCTTCCAGTGTGTCTCCAGAGCCCTGTTCCTCCTCCACGCACTCGTCCTATGGTGCGTGTCTCCAGCCCGGTATCACCAATTCCGGCACCACGCACTAAGCCTCTTGTGCGTCTCCAGAGTCCTGTGCATCCTGTTGCTGCTCCCCGCATTAGCCCTGAGATGCGTGTCCCCAGTCCGGTACCACCAGTTCCGGCCCCACGCACTAGGCCTAATGTGCGTCCCCAGGGTCCAGTATGCCCTGTTCCTGCTCCCCGCACTAGCCCTGAGATGCGTGTCCCCAGCCCGGTGCCACCAGTCCCGGCACCACGCACCAGGCCTACAGTGCGCCTCAGCCGGCAGGAGTCTGCCGTCTGCACAGCAATGACTGAACTGCCCGTCTCCCCAGCGCCATCTGAGCCATCCGTCTCCCCAGCGCCATCTGAGCCATCCGTCTCCCCAGCGCCATCTGAGCCATCCGTCTGCCATGAGCCTGCAAAGCCGCCCGTCTGCCATGAGCCTGCAAAGCCGCCCGTCTGCCATGAGCCCACTGAGCCGTCCGCCAGACAGGAGCCGCTAGAGCCGCCAGCCAGACAGGAGCCGCTAGAGCCGTCCGTCAGACAGGATCTGCCAGAGCCGCCAACCAGACAGGATCTGCCAGAGCCGCCAACCAGACAGGATCTGCCAGAGCCGCCAACCAGACAGGAGCAGCCAGATCAGTCAGCCAGCCATGAGCAGCCAGATCCGTCAGCTAGCCATGAGCAGCCAGATCCGTCAGCTAGCCATGAGCAGCCAGATCCGTCAGCCAGCCATGAGCAGCCAGATCCGTCAGCTAGCCATGAGCAGCCAGATCCGTCAGCTAGCCATGAGCAGCCAGATCCGTCAGCTAGCCATGAGCAGCCAGATCCGTCAGCTAGCCATGAGCAGCCAGATCCGTCAGCTAGCCATGAGCAGCCAGATCCGTCAGCTAGCCATGAGCAGCCAGATCCGTCAGCCAGCCATGGGCCATCCCTCAGTCCGGAGCTGCAGTCCCTCAGTCCGGAGCTGCCATTCTTCAGTCCGGAGCTGCCCCTTACCCTGGTGCTGCCCCTTACCCTGGTGCTGCCCCTTACCCTGGTACTGCCCCTTACCCTGGTACTGCCCCTGATCCTGGTACTGCCCCTTACCCTGGTACTGGACCTTAGTCCGGAGCTGTCCCTTAGTCCGGAACTGCCCCTTAATACAATGGGGTTAATGTGGAGGGGGGTCGTTTGGAGGAGGCCTAGGAGGTGGTTAGGTACTGTGGTGACGTGGGGACTACGACCAGAGCCGGAGCCGCCACCGTGGAGGGGAGCCCACCCAGACCCTCCCCTAGACTGTGTATGGTGCGCCCGGAGTTCGCGCCTCAAGGGGGGGGTTATGTCACGCCCTGGCCTTATTATTCTTTGTTTTCTTTATTATTTTAGTTAGGTCAGGGTGTGACATGGGGAATGTTTATGTTTTGTTGGTTTTGGGTGTTTATTTGGTAAAGGGGTTATGGGGTGTAGTAGATGGTTTTGTGTTGAGTGTATATGTCTAGAGTTGTCTATGTTGGTTAGTTATCTAGGAGAGTCTATGGTTACCTGAATGAGTTCCCAATTAGAGACAGCTGATTTCGGTTGTCTCTGATTGGGAGCCTTATTTAGGGTAACCATAGGCTCTCATTGATTGTCGGTAATTGTCTATGTAAGAACGTTTGTAGCCAGTGTGTGTAAGTGCACAACGTTTGTAGCTTCACGGTCGTTTTGTTATTTTGTTGTTTTGTTAAAGTGTTTTTGTGTCGTGTTCATCTTCGTGTTATAATAAAAGAAGATGGCTTATTTTCCAACTGCTGCATTTTGGTCCGTTAATCCGCCACACGATCGTGACACTTACATATAAAACGTTATTTGTTAATCGACAATTGTGAATAATTCACCACAGGTTAATGAGAAGGGTGTGCTTGAAAGGATGCACATAACTCTGCAATGTTGGGTTGTATTGGAGAGTCTCAGTCTTAAATCATTTTCCACACACAGTCTGTGCCTGCATTTAGTTTTCATGCTAGTGAGGGCCGAGAATCCACTCTCACATAGGTACGTGGCTGCAAAGGACATCAGTGTCTTAACAGCACGATTTGCCAAGGCAGGATACTCTGAGTGAAATCTGGATACTTATTTTCCACCATAATTTGCAAATAAATTCATAAAAAATCCTACAATGTGATTTTCTGGATTTTTTTCCTTCTCATTTTGTCTGTCATAGTTGAAGTGTACCTATGATTACAGGCCTCTCTCATCTTTTTAAGTGGGAGAACTTACACAATTGGTGGCTGACTAAATACTTTTTTGCCCCACTGTATACCAGGAGCTGTGCCAGCAGCCCCGCCACGTCTGACTCATCCAGCTGTAATGCATATAATTCAGTGGCTTGTATGCAAAGCAGTAATTGTTTAAAAACATATCCTGCCATCTCACTGATGCGTCATGAAACAGTGTTTGATGAAGGCATTGTCTTTATAGTTTTTTTGGCCTTTTCCCCCAGCATTGTCCCAGCCATATCCGCAGCAGCAGGAAGAATTAAGTCCTCCACAATAGTATGGGGCTTGCCTGTCCTAGCCACTCGGTAGCTCACCATATAAACCGCTTCTAGCCCCTTCTTATTAGTGGTATTTGTTGCTTCTATACATGTTAAATTGCCATGTTTTCTTTCTAAATATCTGCGCAAGAGTGAAGGTTTCATTGAGTTGTGAGATAGTACATTTGCACATATAACACACTGTGGCTGAGGAAAGGCACTACTCCCAATATAAGTGAACCCCAAATCAATGTAGTTCTCATCTTAGTTGCGCCTCTTCGATGGTCCAACGTCCCTGTCTGTTCGGTGCTTTCCTGGTTAAGGGGGCAGTAGCTCTTCGGCTGCATCAGATTCACAACTATCAGTGTCCATGCTAGCTGGGCTAGCAACAAATGTAGAATTACTGATGCTTGCATTGGATGTGCTCGTGGAAGCAGAACAACTTGTGTCGTCTACAGGTGCAGGTGTAGTACTGCTGGTAGTTGCAGTACTACCAGTAGAGGTGGTATGTGTCTCTATGGACGCGGGCCTTACTTTTTTAACCATTTATCAATTTTCGAGCAAACGGAACGAGCAGCAGCTACGTTTGGCTACACACGGACCGTTAGTGGAATTCCCGCGAGAGAGTAATGGTTAATGTGATTGGACGAATCTGGGTTTGGCGGATGCCAGGAGAACGCTACCTGCCCGAATAGAAAGTGTCCACTGTAAAGTTTGGTGGAGGAGGAATAATGGTCTGGGGCTGTTTTTCATAGTTCAGGCTAGGCCCCTTAATTCCAGTGAAGGGAGATCTTAACGCTACAGCATACAATAACATTCTAGATGATTCTGTGTTTCCAACTTTGTGACAACAGTTTGGGGAAGGCCCTTTCCTGTTTCAGCATGACATTGCCCCGTGCACAAAGCCAGGTCCATACAGAAATGGTTTGTTGAGATTGGTGTGGAAAAACTTAACTGGCCTGCACGGAGCCCTGACCTCAACCCCATCGAACACCTTTGGGAAGAATTGGAATACCAACTGCGAGCCAGGCCTAATCGCCCAACATCAGTGCCCCACCTCACTAATGCTGTTGTGGCTAAATGGAAGCAAGTCCCTGCAGCAATGTTCCAACATCTAGTGGAAAGCATTCCCATGGGCATTAATATGTAGTTGGTCCAACTCTATATTAATGCCCATGATTTTCGAATGAGATGTTCGATGAGCAGGTGTCCACATACTTTTGGTCATGTAGTGTACAGTATATGACTGTTCAGACATGGTGAAAGTCTATTATGTCAGGGTTAGTTAAAACTTCTTATGGCTGAGGGCAGTATTGAGTAGCTTGGATGAATAAGGTGCCCAGAGGTGCCCAGAGTAAACTGCCTGCTACTCAGTCCCAGTTGCTAATATATGCATATTATTAGTATATTTGGATAGAAAACACTCTGAAGTTTCTAAAACTGTTTGAATGATGTCTGTGAGTATAACAGAACTCATATGGCAGGCAACAACCTGAGAAAAAAATCCAACCAGGAAGTGGGAAATCTGAGGTTGGTCGTTTTTCAACTCATTCCCTAGTGAGATATTGAGATATTGGTCATGTTGCACTTCCTAGGGCTTCCACTAGATGTCAACAGTCTTTAGAACCTTGTTTGATGCTTCTACTGTGAAGGGGGTCCGAATGAGAGGGGAATGAGTCAGAGGTCTGCCAGAGAGCCACGAGCTGGCCACGCTCGTTCACGTGAGAGCGAGCTCTGTTCCATTGCAGTTCTGAAGACAAAGGAATTCTCCGGGTGGAACATTATTGAAGATTTATGTTAAAAACATCCTAAAGATTGATTCTATACTTCGTTTGACATGTTTCTATGGACTGTAACGGAACTTTTTGACTTTTCACCTGCTCCTAGTGAACGCGTTTCGTGAGTTTGGATCTGTTTACCAAACGCGCTAACAAAAGGAGCTATTTGGACATAAATGATGGACATTATCGAACAAAACAAACACTTATTGTGGAACTGGAATTCCTGGGAGTGCATTCTGATGAAGATCATCAAAGGTAAGTGAATATTTATAATGTTATTTCTGACTTATGTTGACTGCACAATATGGCGGATATCTTTTTGGCTTGTTTGGGCTCTGAGCGCCGTACTCAGATTATTGCATGGTTTGCTTTTTCCGTAAAGCTTTCTTGAAATCTGACACAGCGGTTGCATTAACTTCTTATGGCTGCAGGGGCAGTATTGAGTAGCTTGGATGAAAGGTGCACAGAGGTGCCCAGAGTAAATGGCCTTCTCCTCAGTCATAGTTGCTAATATATGCATATTATTATTAGTATTGGATAGAAAACACTCTGAAGTTTCTAAAACTGTTTGAATTATGTCTGTGAGTATAACATAACTCATATGGCAGGCAAAAACCTGAGAGAAAATCCAAACAGGAAGTGGAAATTCTGAGGCTGGTAGATTTCAACCAAGCTCCCATTGAAATCACAGTGAGATATGGATGAGTTTTCACTTCCTACGGCTTCCACTAGATGTCAACAGTCTGTAGAACTTTGTCTGATGACTCTACTGTGAATGGGGGCCGGATGAGAGGAGAATTAGTCAGGTCTGCCATGAGGTGACCATTCTTTGACCACGCGCGTTCACATGAGAGGGAGCTCCGTTCCATCGCTCATCTGAAGTCAATGTAATTTTCCGGTTGGAACGTTATTCAAGATTTATGTTAAAAACATTCTAAATATTGATTCAATACATCGATTGACATGTTTCTACGGACCGTTACGGAACTTTTGGACATTTCGTCAGGTTTTAGGGAACGCGCTTCACAGACGCTGGATTTGTATACCAAACACGCAACAAAATTAGCTATTTGGTCATAAATGATGGACATTACCGAAAAAAACGAACATTTCTGTGGAAGTGGGAGTCCTGGGAGTGTATTCCGACGAAGATCAGCAAAGGTAAGTGAAGATTTATAATGATTTTTATGAGGTTTGTTGACTGCACAATTTGGGCGGGTAACTGTATGGCTTTGCTGTTGTGGCTGAACGCTGTTTTCAGATGATTGAATATTGTGTTTTGCCATAAAGCTTTTTGAAATCTGACACAGCGGTTGCATTAAGAACAAGTGTATCTTTAATTCTATGTAAAACATGTATCTTTCATCAAAGTTTATGATGAGTATTTCTGTTATTTGACTTCTTTGGATATTTTGGAGGCATTTCTGAACATGGCGCCAATGTAAACAGAGGTTTCTGGATATACATATGAACTTAATCAAACAAGACATATATGTATTGTGTAATATGAAGTCCTATGAGTGTCATCTGATGAAGATCATCAAAGGTTAGTGATTAATTTTATCTCTATTTGTGCTTTATGTGAATCCTCTCTTTGGCTGGAAAAATGGCAGAATTTTTCTTTGAGTTGGTGGTGACCTAACATAATCGTTTGTGGTGCTTTCGCTGAAAAGCCGATTTGAAATCGGACACTTTGGTGGGATTAACAACAAGATTACCTTTAAAATGGTATGAGATACATGTATGTTTGAGGAATTTTAATTATGAGATTTCTGTTGTTTAAATTTGGCGCCCTGCACTTTCACTGGCTGCTGTCATATCGATCCCGTTAACGGGATTGCAGCCATAAGAAGTTTAAGGAGAAGTGTATCTAAAGTTTCATGTATAACACTTGTATTTTCATCAACATTTATGATGAGTATTTCTGTAAATTGATGTGGCTCTCTGCAAAATCACCGGATGTTTTGGAGGCAAAACATTACTGAACATAACGCGCCAATGTAAACTAAGATTTTTTTATATAAATATGAACTTTATCGAACAAAACATACATGTATTGTGTAACATGAAGTCCTATGAATGTCATCTGATGAAGATAATCAAAGGTTAGTGATTCATTCTATCTCTATTTCTGATTTTTGTGACTCCTCTCTTTGGCTGGAAAAATGGCTGTGTTTTTCTGTGACTTGGCTCTGACCTAACATAATCGTTTGTGGTGCTTCGCCGAAAAGCCTATTTGAAATCGGACACTGTGGTGGGATTAACAAGAAGTGTATCTTTAAAATGGTGTGAAATACTTGTATGTTTGAGGAATTTTAATTATGAGATTTCTGTTGTTTGAATTTGGCGCCCTGCACTTTCACTGGCTGTTGTCATATCGATCCCGTTAGCGGGATCTCAGCCCTAAGAAGTTTATTACCAACAGATATCAACTCAATATATCTCAGAGCTATGAGGACAGACACACAAGGTGGTAGATGTCACACATAGAAACCAATAGAGTCTTATGACATGAGGGATATCAGCTCTCTCTCAGTAGCTACTGAGACTTCCCACACAGTGGTGGATAGAAGTCAGATATTATTAGGAGCTATCATTCCCTATCCACAGAGGTTTCAATATTCCCAATAGCTATCTACAGCTCTCAATAGTGCTACTGTTAAACACACAGTGCCCTGTTTCCTGGGGTATGCGGGCACAGCCTTGGGGATGAATATGTGTGAGTGTGTGTATGTGTGTGTGTGTGTGTGTGTGTGTGTGTGTGTGTGTGTGTGTGTGTGTGTGTGTGTGTGTGTGTGTGTGTGTGTGTGTGTGTGTGTGTGTGTGTGTGCGTGTGTGGTTGTGTGTCAGAGGCATCCCCATTACAGTTGTTAATAGGGCAGGTACAGACTCACCCCTCTGTGAACGTCATGTGTTAACTTACTTCATTGGTCCGTTCCAGCATTGAGCCAATCCCAGCTCAGGTTTCAAAGGCTGTGCATGGCTGGGATGACTCACTCGCTGATAGTCTGGGATGTTATTCCTGCATGTTGTGAGTTTGAAGACATCCTATCATGTGCTTCTGACAAGGTGTTTGGTATACTTCACAAAGGTATCTGGAGTTTCACATTTCTCTTGGACAAATATACATGTATGTATGTATGTTAGCGTACAGGACGTGTGTGTATGTGTGGTGTGTCTGTATGTGGATGTGTGTACATTTGGTGTGTGTACGAGTGGTGTGTGTACATGTGGTGTGTGTACATGTAGTATGTGTACGTGGGGTGTGTGTACGTGTAGTATGTGTGCGTGGGGTGTGTGTACGTGTAGTATGTGTACGTGGGGTGTGTGTACGTGTAGTATGTGTACGTGGGGTGTGTGTACGTGTAGTATGTGTACGTGGGGTGTGTGTACGTGTAGTATGTGTACGTGGGGTGTGTGTGCGTGTAGTATGTGTACGTGGGGTGTGTGTACGTGTAGTATGTGTACGTGGGGTGTGTGTACGTGTAGTATGTGTACGTGGGGTGTGTGTACGTGTGGTGTGTGAAATACAGCTGACTGTAGGAGAGATAGCTGATATGTCTGATAGTGACCATGTGCAGTAATGAAATCTAAACACAACTGGGCTCTCATGACAAAGAGCTATGTGTCAATCATCCTAATCAACCAATCACATCTCTGTATGGACACTCAGTCCTCTGTGACCTCACATTCGTGTCACTAGGAACAGATAGTCAGGAGGAACTGGAGCATGGCTGCTGCTAGAGCACAAACACACACGCACACACACACACACTTCGCAACCCGGCACACACTCACTCCACAGGATGGAAGGATACATGGATGGATGCATGGATGGAAGGTCAATAGAAGTCAAGCTCCCTGTCTCTCTCTGACCCAGACCCAGAACCCATGTCAATGACCAGAATCAGAGCTGTCCAACAGACTGGTATGAGTCCACATTTACTTAGGGGCTACCCTACTTTAGAGCCCCAAAACCAAGCCAGACCAGGTTTGAGTTTCACCGCACCACCGCACACTGCCAGGTTGGCCATAAAAGAAACCACATGTGGTCGTAATGCCCTGGCCCCACAGACAGGTTCTTGGCAGACGAGAGCAGCTCCACTGCGTGTTATGAGTAAAATAATACATTAGAACAAGAACTACATTTGTGGCCACTTGGAAGGTGATTCACAGCCTCTGCTGGAGCGCCAAGTAGAAGCCTTTTAAATGTTTCATATTTTTATTTCTGGAATGAGAGCGGCCAATAAATCCCTCAAGAGAGGGTTTGGAGTAAAACTAACTACCTGGGGTTGAAAACAATGGAGTCTTTATGTGTGATTCTACCTCAGCTAATATAGAACACACTTTCCTCTCTTCCATCAAACCTAAAACTATACCATTACATGTCTTTGTGCTTAGTAGTTTCATTGTAATTACTGTATAATAGTGGATTGTTAATACAACATTCCTGGATTTATAATTGGTGGTGTCATGAGGTTGGCCTAGGGGTAGGTTTATGACAGTCATAAATACCTTTTTCCCCCCTTTTCCTTCTCCCTACTATAACTAATGTGACATAAGAAAACCCCTTGGTTAACATAGAGATTCTGGGAACATCAGAAGTGGGGGGAAATGAACTATATTCCGGTAATCCGACCAACTGAACATATGCGGTGGTACTTAAGGTATATTATGTCAGTTCGGTTGCCCTCTGACACATTCTCATCAATGATAGAATGACATAAACTCTACTGTGGAAAGTCTAAACGTCAGAGGTATCGGAATCACATGGAATTGTTGTTTAATTCAAATGTTTGAATATGAAATTATTTGTGAAGAGATGAAATGTAATTTTAGCTTCCAAATGAGAGATTTGTGTTTTCATAAGTTTGGGCTTCTGCTCAACCAGGGGCCCGCCCCTGTGAAGAGACATGGGTAATAGACTTTTCAGATACACCCCTCTCCCTCCACTATAAAAGCCATTGACAAAAATATAACTTTCTGTTCCGGGTACGCTAGGATGACGATCCGGTGTCAGAATGGTTCAGATAATAACTACAGAACCAAGCCAACAGCAGCATGGACTTTGATTGTGAATGGTATGAACTTTGAACTCGTATTCACTACAGAAGTGATATCTCCTAGCCGTTGAGTTAGCAACAGCTGCTACAAACGCAGGTTAGGAAGGACAGTCCGAGTATCCCGTCTACTACACACGACGTTACTCCAACGTATCCAGTGACTACCAGAGACATTCTTCAAAGGACAGAGGACTCGGGTTGGCGATACGGTCTTCCATCTACCACCAACCTACTGAAGCGCAGCTCAGAGTAAATATTTATTGCATTTTCCTTTTTCAAATGGGCGGTAATTTAGAATGCATAAGATACTGTATTTACAGCTTCGCCTATGTTCCAGTCTCCCGCTCTTTCACTAAAACCCATCCCCCCCTTTCCTTTGTGTAACAAGCTGTCATGTCTATTCCGCCCGCTAGGGACGTTTTCTTTATGACGGCACTTTGTAATCAAGTTGTGATTTAATTGTGTATGTGTGTTTCTGTGTGATTAGTTAGGTATTTAGTAAATAAATAATTAAACCCAATTTTGTATTGCTGATTCAACTTGTTAGCCAGGATTCTTGCAGATAATCAAGGATTTACAACTTTCAGATGAGACTGAATAAACTGACGATTAAGGTGACTGCTATGGATGTAAACTATTACTAAATCTTTAAGAGTTTATTCGAAAGATAACAGCTCTATAAATATTATTTTGTGGTGTCCCTCTCTAGTTAATTAATATTTACATGATTAGTTCAATCAGGTAATATTAATTACGAAGAAATTATTTTATAGAATAGCATGTCATAGTAATTAATCTGGCATAGTCAAAGACACGACAGTGGTTATGACTGAACAGACAACTCCACTGATTGGCTGCTTTGAGGAATCTTGACAATTACTGCACCCCAACAAGACTACAATTGTCCTGACAGTGAGCATAAAAAATGCGTAATCTGGTGTTCTGCTTGTCAACTAGATGAGAGAGAAAGGGAACTGAGAGCTCTCATTAAAACAACTGTTGCTGACGGAGGGAGTAGTGAAGCTGAAAGAGAGAGAGCAAGTCTCATTCTGACATGACACCCGCAAACACACCAGTCACAGAGTAGAGTACCTCAGGCCAAACACACCAGTCACAGAGTAGAGTACAGTGAGTAAAGTGTAAAGTAGAGTAAAATTACTATGGCACTGAAGGGGGGGGCTGCCGTATTATTGGTTCTTAACCAACCATGCTATTTTGTTTTTTCGCCTTGTTCGTAACTTGTTTTTCGCGTTGTTGGTAACTTGTTTTGTACATAATGTTGCTGCTACCATCTCTTATGACCGAAAAGAGCTTGTGGACATCAGAACTGCGATTGCTCACCTCAAACTGGACGAAGAGTTCTTCTTCAATGAGTCGGACGGGAGGACGGGAGGGATATACTACAGACACCCGACCAGGCCCAGATCCCCGTGATTCACTGGTGAAGGAAACTGAGATTTCGAGGCAAAAGATCAGGGTGCTTTGTGAGGATCAGGCGACGAGTAGCTAATCTGCCCTTGCCCTCCGTCCTGCTAGCTAACATTCAATCACTGGAAAATAAACGTGACGAACTGAAAGCACGTACATCCTACCAATGGGACATTAAAAACTGTAATATCTTATGTTTCACAGATTCGTGGCTGAACGAAAACATTAAGAACATACATCTGGTGGGTTATACACTCCATCGAAAGGACAGAACAGCCTCTGGTAAGACACGGGCGGGGGTATATACATACACTACCGTTTAAAAGTTTGGGCTCACTGTTTTTGAAAGAAAAGCCAATTTTTTGTCCATTAAAATAACATTAAATTGATCAGAAATACAGTGTAGACATTGTTAAACCTGTCTAGGACTGGGGTTCCGCTAGCCAAATACAAATCAACAGAAATCTCATAAGTCAAATTTCTCAAACATACAAGTATTAGGCACCATTTTAAAGATAGAATTCTCGTTAATCCAGCCACAGTGTCTGATTTCAAAAATGCTTTACAGCGGAAGTTCCACAAACGATTATGTTAGGTCACCACCGAGTCACAGAAAAACCCAGCCATTTTTCCCGCCAAAGAGAGGAGTCACAAAAAGCACAAATAGAGATAAAATGAATCACTAACCTTTGATGATCTTCATCAGATGACACTCATAGGACTTCTTGTTACACAATACATGTATGTTTTGTTCGGTAAAGTTCATATTTATATCCAAAAATCAAATTTTACATTGGCGTGTTACGTTCAGTAGTTCCAAAACATGCAGTGATTTTGCAGAGAGCCACATGAATTTACAGAAATACTCATTATAAATGTTCATGAAAATACATGTGTTATACATGGAAATATAGATAAACTTCTCCTTAATTTAGGATAGGGGGTGCTGTTGTCACTTTTTCTGGAAATCGTGTAATTTTTAAACGGCTTCCTACTCAATTCTTGCTCGTACAATATGCATATTATTATTATTATTGGATAGAAAACAGTCTCTAGTTTCTATAGCCGTTGAAATTTTGTTTCTGAGTGGAACAGAACTCATTCTACAGCAATTTCCCTGACATGGAGTCAGATTTCACACATCTTGGCCCCTGATCTGGAGTCAGTTTAAAGGTCGCTGTGAATGGTATGAGGATACTAACACTGCTTACGTCTTCCCCTGGATGCCTTTACGTGATGACGATTTGAATGGAGTCAATTGCGCAATCACAGCCTCTATAAATCAGATCAACGTGTAGGTAGTAACTCTTTTCCAGCTGCGCCGGACGCGTGGTGGACACCGACCTGCTCTTTTTCCAAGCATTAGTGTAGCCAGTAATATTTCTCCGGTCATGTTTTTACTTGTAATAGGTGTTAAAGACATCATAAGGTAGTTAATTTAAACCGTTTTATAGCAATTTATATCCGTTTAGTGCGATTTTGGGACATTTATTTCTGAGACACTTTGAATCTCTGGGCACGTTTCCAGTTCATGCCGAACACAGTGGGCATTTCCACATGGCAAGAGGACAGCTTTTGACCAAAAGACGATTAGACCCAAGAAAGGATTCTTTGCCCAAGATTCTGATGGAAGAACAGCTCAAAGTAAGAACAATTTATTATGATAAATCGTGTTTCTGTCGAAAAATGTTAATCGCTTATGACGCCATTTTGTTAGACGTAGCTTCGCTTGGCGCAAACTGTATTGAAAAGTAAGGATAATTAAAAAAATGTAAATCAGCGATTGTATTAAGAATTAAATTGTCTATCAATCGCTGTCCACCCTATATTTTTTAGTCACGTTTATGAGTATTTATGTATACGACTAGATCACTGTCTAATATGGCGCACGACATTGTCTGACCAGCTGGGCAACTTTTGTCATTGTCTAACCATGATTTTGGTGGCTAAATATGCACATTTTCGAACAAACTGTATATGTATGTTGTAATATGATGTTACAGGAGTGTCATCTGAAGAATTCTGAGAAGGTTAGTGAAAAAAGTAATATATTTTGGCGATGTTTACGTTATCGCTCTCTTTGGCTAGAATCAATGCTCTGGTAATGTTTGCACATGTGGTATGCTAATATAACGATTTATTGTGTTTTCGCTGTAAGACACTTAGAAAATCTGAAATATTGTCTGTATTCACAGGATATGTGTCTTTCGATTAGTGTATGCTGTGTATTTTTACGAAATGTTTGATGATTAGTAATTAGGTAATACACGTTGCTCTATGTATTTATTCTAGTTGATTTGTGACGGTGGGTGCAATTGTAAACTATGGTATCTACCTGAAATATGCACATTTTTCTAACAAAACCTATCCTATACCATAAATATGTTATCAGACTGTCATCTGATGAGGTTTTTTCTTGGTTAGTGGCTATCAATATCTTAGTTTAGCCGAATTGGTGATAGCTACTGGTGTTGGTGGACAAAGAAAAGATGGTGTCTTTTGCTAAGGTGTTTAGCTAATAGATTTACATATTGTGTCTTCCCTGTAAAACATTTTAAAAATCGGACATGTTGGCTGGATTCACAGGATCTGTGTCTTTCATTAGCTGTATTGGACTTGTTAATGTGTGAAAGTTAAATATTTTAAAAATATATATTTTTTGAATTTCGCGCTCTGCCTTTTCAGTGGAATGTGGGAGGAGTGCCGCTAGCGGCACCCCGGGGCTAGACAGGTTAATGCAACCGCTGTGTCAGATTTCAAAAAAACTTTACGGAAAAAGCATAATCTGAGTACGGCGCTCAGAGCCCAAAACAGCCAAAATAAATATCCGGCATGTTGCGCCGTCAACATTAGTCAGAAATAGCATTAAAAATATTAACTTACCTTTTATGATCTTCATCAGAATGCACTCCCAGGAATCCCAGTTCGGCAATATATGTTTGATTTGTTCCATAAAGTCCATCAATTATCTCCAAATAGCTTCTTTTGTTAGGGCGTTTGGTAAACAAATCCAAACGCAGGTCCAGTCAGACGAAAAGTTCAAAAAGTTCCGTTACAGGTCGTAGAAACTTGTCAAACTAAGTATAGAATCAATCTTTAGGATGTTTTTATCTATAAATGTTCAATAATGTTCCAACCGGAGAATTCCATTGTCTGTAGAAAAGCAATGGAACGAGAGCTACCTCTCATGTGAAATGCGCTGCAAACACAAGCATTTTGCTACACTCGCATTAACATCTGCTAACCATGTGTATGTGACAAATAAAATTTGATTTGATTTGATTTTGACTGAGAATGAGGCTGCTGCCAGACCCCTTAGTCAAACAGCTCTCATCCGGCCCCCCTTCACGGTAGAAGCCTGAAACAATGTTCTAAAGACGGTTGACATCTAGTGGAAGCCTTAGGAAGTGCAAAATAACCCATATCCCACTGTGTATTCGATAGGGGCTGAGTTCAAAAACTACAAACCTCAGATTTCCCACTTCCTGTTTGGATTATTTCTCAGGTTTTTGCCTGCCATATGAGTTCTGTTATACTCACAGACATCATTCACACAGTTTTAGAAACTTCAGAGTGTTTTCTATCCAATACTATTAATAATATGCATATATTAGCATCTGGGGCTGAGTAGGAGGCAGTTTACTCTGGACACGCTATTCATCCAAAAGTGAAAATGCTGCCCCCTATCCCAAAGAAGTTGTACTTGACTATTGTAGCTGGAAAGAGCAGATTTTTTAATGGAATATCTACATAGGCGTACAGAGGCCCATTATTGGCAACCATCACTCCTGTGTTCCAATGCCACGTTGTGTTAGCTAATCCAAGTTTATAATTTTAAAAGAACTAGTCCTTCTTTAGACTAGTTGAGAATCTTGGAGCATCAGCATTTGTGGGTTCGATTACAGGCTCAAAATGGCCTGAAACAAATAACTTTCTTCTGAAACTCGGCAGTCTATTCTTGTTCTGAGAAATGAAGGCTGTTCCATGCGAGAAATTGCCAAGAAACTGAAGATCTCGTACAACGCTGTGTCCTACTCCCTTCACAGAACAGAGCAAACTGACTCTAACCAGAATAGATAGAGGAGTGGGAGGCCCCTGTGCACAACTGAGCAAGAGGACAAGTACATTAGAGTGTCTAGTTGGAGAAACAGACCCCTCAAGTCCTCAACTGGCAGCTTCATTAAATAGTACCCGCAAAACACCAGTCTCAACATCATAAATTAATTGTCATTGTAAAAAAATCTGCTAAATGATTGGCAATATCATCTGATTTTGTTATTGTATCTGGTTTTGTTATTGTTCTCCCGTCAACCTCCACCCTAGATGGATATGATGAAATGGATGTACCAAGCAAGCCCTTAACTGTATTCCATATCTTTTTACAATCATTTTTACAATCCATAAAAGCATTTTTGTAAAATACAGTTTTTTTCTTCCGATTTCAAATAACTGCATAATTATGTAGTATTCTATAATTCTGTTAATCAATTTCTAGTTCAGATTTTAATTATATATATATTTTTTTAAATGCAACCTTTATTTAACCAGAGTTTGATATGTTCATTGCTCCCATTTGTCCATGTTTCTTTGAGATCCTGTGTGGTTTTGTGATACTCTCAACTCATCTTGTGGTACTACGCACATTTATAACTGTTTTATAACACTATAACGGCGTATGACATGGTTATGACGCCCATCATTCCCTTCAATGTGATAATGTGACACAGAGTTTGGTAAATTATATAACACTGTGTAACAGGTAATAACATATGACATCAGTTGTCACGCAGTCTGTGTAATAGCAATTGTTATTAACAGTTGACATTAGAGCATATGTCATTAACTAGGCACGTCAGTTTAAAACAAATTCTTATTTACAATGACGGCCAATCCCAGACGACGCTGGGTCAATTGTGCGCCACCCTATGGGACCCAATCAAGGTTGGATATGATACAGCATGGAATCAAACCAGGGACTGTAGTGACGCCTCTTGCACTGAGATGCAGTGTCTTAGACCACTGTGCCACCCGGGAGCCCTAAAGGAGGGCTTGTCCGGGGTATGAACTCGGGTCCTTGGCTGCTAAGAATTTTGTCACATTTCAATGAGAAAATGGCCATCATGCCCCAACTGTACTCTTTGTTACTGGGGCATGATGGTCCATTACATCAGTGAGCAACTCAATGAAACATTCTGTAGCGTGATTTAAATCATACTCTAGATAAATCAGCTCCCAGGGTACAGCAGCCGAATCATTTTGAAATAGCTCATGATTAAATGTTAAAACATTTACCTTAACCACAATCCTAGGGGGTTTCGTTGGAACCTTGGTGTTCATGGTCATGGTCACACAATATTATGGTCTGTCCAGCCCACTGGCATTGATCTGGCTTTTAACCATTGCAATGGTATATTACAGAAGATCTAGTAGTACCATTAACCATTTGTTTCAAACCACAGCTCTCGGCATATCTCATTAATTTAGTTATATTTGAATTATTATTGTTACATCTGCTCCTGCCACGCCCTCTACTTCTCATCCTGTGTCATGGACACCCACTCCTCTGCGTCCTTGGATTCCTCTCCGGACCTGCTTACCCAGTCCCAACTCTCCTCGCTCCAGCCTCAGCCTCCGCACCTGGCTTCCTTTAACCCACCCCATCTTCCCCCTGTGTTCAATAAATACCTTGGTTACCTCATCCCAGTCTTCTTGTCTGAGTCTGCTCTTGGGTTTACCCGTTTCACTCCGCGTGACAGTACGATCTGGCAAAGATATGAACCCAGGAGACTCAGATCCTCCTACTCCAGCTTCACAGAGGAGATGAGGAGAGTCTTCGACCACCCTGTCTGCGGTAGGGAAGCCGCTAATCGACTCCGATTGAGTTTCGCACCCTCGCCACTGAGAGCAACTGGAATGAGGAGGCCCTTCAGGGAGCATTTCAGCAACCTCTCACTGAGACCATCAAGGATGAGTTGGTGTTCAAGGATGAGCCTGATGGACTCGAGGAGCTCATCTCCCTCACCATCCGCATCAACAACCGTCTCCGTGAGCGTCTCCGTGAGAGGGCAGGTAGGGTTGCATGCCCCATCACTACATCTGCTACATGCAGCTCAGCCGGGCCCATCTCTCACCTGAGGAGAGGCAGCGGCAAATCAGCACTAGGAGCTACCTATACTGTGGCCAGGTTGGTCACTTTGTTTCCACATTTTCCCTGCAGCCAGCAAAGGGAGGTGGCTCGGCAGTTGTGGGGGATATACTGTTGAGCCAAATCACCGGCCCATCTCCCCCCAGACCCTTGCTAGACGGCACCCTTGTGTGGCAGAGCCAGGCTTTTCCTCTGCTGCCCTCATCAACTTGGGCGCCGACGAGAGTTTCCTGGACCGAGGTGTCGTTATCCAGTTGGGCCTGGACACTGTTCCATTCATTCGAGCTTCACCATTTGATTCACCCCTCGATGCCGATGCTCTCAATGGACAGGTCATTGCCTGTGTCTGGGAGAGAACTGTCCCTGTCATCCTGCGTCTCTCTGGGAATCACCAGGAAATAATCAGTCTCCACATAATCGACTGCCCTCGCTCTCCCCTGGTCCTGGGCCATCCTTGGTTAAAGCTGCACAATCCAAAGATTGACTGGACCACCGGAAAGGTAAACAATTGGAGTTCATTTTGTCACTCAAATTGTCTACATTCTGTCCTTGCCCCTGCCTTGTCTATGCCCCAGTCCATTCCAGAACCTCTGGACCTGTCATCAGTTCCTCTCGAGTATCACGATCTAGCTCCTGTGTCCAGCAAGCACCACACTGTCACGTTCCTGACCTATTTATGTTAGTTTTTGTGTGTTAGTTGGTCAGGACGTGAGGTTGGGTGGGCATTCTATGTTATCTGTTTCTATGTTGGTTTTGGTTTGCCTGGTATGGCTCTTGATTAGAGGCAGGTGGTTTGCGTTTGCCTCTGATTAAGAGTCATATTTAGGTAGGGCATTCTCACTGTTTGTTTGTGGGTGGTTGTCTCCTGTGTCTGTGTCAATGTTTGCACCATACGGGACTGTTTACGGTTTGTTCATTTCATGTAGTCTGTTCCTGTTCATTTCGTTCTTCACGTTGTATGTAAGTTCGTCGTTCAGGTCTGTCTACTTTCGTTTTGTTATTTTGTATCATTTTCAAGTATAGTTCGTTTTGTCTTGTTAAATAAATTCATCATGTCATTTCAACGCGCTGCACCTTGGTTCAATCCCTGCTCCTCCTCTTCTGATGAAGAGGAGGAGGATTATCGTAACAGAACCACCCACCAAATGTCCAGAACCAAGCAGTGTGACTACGAGCAGCGACCAAATAATCAGGACTCGTGGACTTGGGACGATGTTCTGGATGGAAAGGGTGTCTACACATGGGAGGAGATCCTAGCTGGTAGAGATCGCCTCCCATGGGAACAGCTGGAGGCACTGAGGAGAGCGGAGGCTACCGGAGAGAGGAACCGGAGCTATGAGGGAACGCGTCTGGCACGGAAGCCGAAAAAGCCCGTGAGTAACTCCCAAAAATTTCTTGGGGGGGGGCTAAAGGGTAGTGGGCCAAGGGCAGGTAGGAGACCTGCGCCCACTTCCCAGGCTCACCGTGGAGAGCGGGAGTACGGGCAGGCGCCGTGTTACGCAGTAGAGCGCACGGTGTCTCCTGTACGAGTGCATAGCCCGGTGCGGGTTATTCCACCTCCCCGCACTGGGAGGGCTAGATTGGGTATTGAGCCAGGTGTCATGAGGCCGGCTCAACGCATCTGGTCACCAGTGCGTCTCCTCGGGCCGGCATACATGGCACCGGCCTTACGCATGGTTTCTCCGGTTCGCCTACATAGGCCGGTGCGGGTTATTCCACCTCCCCGCACTGGTCGGGCGACCGGGAGCATTCAACCAGGTAAGGTTGGGCAGGCTAAATGCTCAAGAGAGCCAGTACGCCTCCACGGTCCGGTATTTCCGGCACCACCTCCCCGCCCCAGCCTAGTACCTACAGTGTATACACTACGCACTAGGCTACCAGTGCGTATCCTGAGCCCTGTTCCTCCTCCACGCACTCTCCCTGTAGTGCGTGTATCTAGCCCGGTGCCTCCAGTTCCGGTCCCACGCACTAAGCTACCAGTGCGTCTCCAGAGCCCTGAACCCACTGTATCTTCTCCCCCTACTAATCCTGATGTGCTTGTCCTCAGCCCGGTGTCACCAGTGCCGGTACCACGCATCAGGGATAGAGTAGGCTTTGAGAATACAGTGTGCCCTGTCCCTGCTCCCCGCACTAGTAGGAAGGTGCTTATCATTAGCACGGTGCCTCCAGTTCCGGCACCACGCACCAGGTCTACAGTGCGCCATATCCGGCCAGAGCCATCCGTCTCCCCAGCGCCATCTGAGCCATCCGTCTCCCCAGCGCCATCTGAGCCATCCGTCTCCCCAGCGCCATCTGAGCCATCTGTCTCCTCAGCGCCATCTGAGCCATCCGTCTCCCCAGCGCCATCTGAGCCATCCGTCTGCCAGGAGCCTGCAAAGCCGCCCGTCTGCCATGAGCCTGCAAAGCCGCCCGTCTGCCATGAGCCTACAGAGCCGTCAGCCAGACAGGAGCCGCTAGAGCCATCAGCCAGACAGGAGCCGCCAGAGCCGTCAGCCAGACAGGATCTGCCAGAGCCGCCAACCAGACAGGATCTGCCAGAGCCGCCAACCAGACAGGATCTGCCAGAGCCGCCAACCAGACAGGATCTGCCAGAGCCGCCAACCAGACAGGATCTGCCAGAGCCGCCAACCAGACAGGATCTGCCAGAGCCGCCAGCGAGCCATGAGCAGCCAGAGCCGTCAGAGCGCCATGAGCAGCCAGAGCCGTCAAAGAGCCATGAGCAGCCAGAGCCGTCAGAGAGCCATGAGCAGCCAGAGCCGTCAGAGCGCCATGAGCGTCGTGAGCCGTCAGCCTGCCATGAGCGTCGAGAGCCGTCAGCCTGCCATGAGCGTCGAGAGCCGTCAGCCTGCCATGAGCGTCGAGAGCCGTCAGCCTGCCATGAGCGTCGAGAGCTGTCAGCCTGCCATGAGCGTCGAGAGCCGTCAGCCAGCCATGAGCATCGAGAGTCGTCAGTCAGCCATGAGCTGCCCTTCAGCCTGAAAAGGCTGGATACCCAGAACTGCCCATCAGTCCAGAGCTGTCTCTCTGTCCGGATCTGCCTTTCAGTCCGGAGTTGCCCCTCTATCCTAATCTCCCTCTCTATCTTCATCTATTTCTATAGTCTTATCTATCCCTCTATCTTGATTTATCTCTCTGTCCTGGTGTTATCCTTATTTAATATATTATTAAGAGAATTGTGTGGGGGAAGAAAGAGGGTGGACATTCTTTGTGGGAGGAAGTTAGGATGGATTATGGTGGGGTGGGAACCGCGCCCGGAGCCTGAGCCACCACCGTGGTTAGATGCCCACCCAGACCCTCCCCTAGACTTTGTGCTGGTGCGTCCGGAGTTCGCACCTTGTGGGGGGGGGTACTGTCACGTTCCTGACCTATTTATGTTAGTTTTTGTGTGTTAGTTGGTCAGGACGTGAGGTTGGGTGGGCATTCTATGTTATCTGTTTCTATGTTGGTTTTGGTTTGCCTGGTATGGCTCTTGATTAGAGGCAGGTGGTTTGCGTTTGCCTCTGATTAAGAGTCATATTTAGGTAGGGCATTCTCACTGTTTGTTTGTGGGTGGTTGTCTCCTGTGTCTGTGTCAATGTTTGCACCATACGGGACTGTTTACGGTTTGTTCATTTCATGTAGTCTGTTCCTGTTCATTTCGTTCTTCACGTTGTATGTAAGTTCGTCGTTCAGGTCTGTCTACTTTCGTTTTGTTATTTTGTATCATTTTCAAGTATAGTTCGTTTTGTCTTGTTAAATAAATTCATCATGTCATTTCAACGCGCTGCACCTTGGTTCAATCCCTGCTCCTCCTCTTCTGATGAAGAGGAGGAGGATTATCGTAACACACACCTTGTCGATGCCGCCTCATTGGCCGTACGACTGCGCTATTGACCTCCAGCCTGGAGCTCCTCTCCCCAGTAGCCGGTTGTATAACCTCTCTCGCCCCAAGCAGGAGGCCATGGAGGGGTACATCCAGGATTCCCTTCTTCCTCTCCGATTGGTAGCTGAGGCCGTGCATAGACTTCCATGGGCCGAATAACATCCCTGTGAAGAACAAGTACCCCTTACCACTCATCAGTTCCCCTCCATGGTTCCACGGTGTTCACCAAACTCGACCTCCGGAATACCTACCATCTGGTCCGCATCAGAGAGTGGACGAGTGGAAAACGGCATTCAACACACCACTTGGACACTGAGTATTTGGTCATGCCTTTTGGTCTCACTAATGCCCCTGCTGTTTTCAAGAGCCTAATCAACGATGTACTGAGGGATGTGATTGGGCGCTTTGTTTTTGTCTATGTGGATGACATTCAGATTTTTTCGAAGGACTCTGAGGCTCACCAGCAACACGCTCGCCAAGTTCTCCAACGGCAGTTGGAGAATAAGCTTTTTGTTAAAGCTGAAAAATGTGAGTTCCATGCTTCGTCTGTGTCTTTCCTGGGTTACATTATTGCACTGGGACGGTTACGCATGGATCCCGCCAAGATCAGGGCAGTCACAGAGTGGCCTGCACCCTCAAACCTGAAGCAGCTACAGCGTTTTCTGGGCTTTGTACATTTTTACAGACGATTCATCGGCAACTACAGTCGTCTGGCAGCACCTCTCACCACTCCCACCTCCACCTCCACTCCGTTCCACTTGATCCCTGAAGTAGAGGCAGTGTTCCTGGAACTCAAGCACCACTTCACTTCTGCTCCAGTCCTCAGACAGCCAGACCCAGAACTCCAGTTCACAGAGGTGGATGCCTCCGACACCGGGGTAGGTGCTGTTCTGTACCAACATTCCCCCTCTGATCAGAAGCTCCACCCATGTGCATTCTTTTCCCAGAAGCTCTCACCTACTGAGGGAAATGTTGACATCGGTAACCAGGAACTCCTGGCAGTGAAGCTAGCTCTTGAGAAATGGCATCACTGGCTGGAGGGTTTTATTCTCCCCTTCATCATGTTGACGGACAACAAAAACCTGTCCTACATCCAGACCACCAAGCGTCTGAATTCCCAGCAAGCCAGGTCGGCATTGTTCTTCAGGAGATTCAACTTCATACTCACTTATCGCCCCAGTTCTAGGAATACCAAGCCTGACAGTTCATCGCAGACAACACTGGTTCCGAGCTAGTTGCCATTGTGCCATCCACCTACATCGTTGCCGCCATCTCCTGGGAGATCTAGTCCCGCATTCGCCAGGCTCAGCAGAACCTGCCTGACCCCTGTAACGGTCCTAGAAATGCTCTGTTTGTTCCAGATTCAGTTCGCTCTGTTCTTCAGTGGGCCCATTCTACTCACCTCACTTGTGACACGGGTATGAACCAGACCCTCGCGTTCCTGCATCAGCGCTTTTGGTGGTCTACCATGCAGAGAGATGTCCGGGAGTTTGTCTCAGCCTGCTCGGTCTGTGCCCAGAATAAGACCTCCATTAAACTCATGTCCAGCCTGCTTCGCCCTCTTCCCATACCCAGTTGCACCTGGTCACACATAGCTCTGGACTTCGGCACTGGCCTTCCTCCATCCAATGGTAACTCAGTCATCCTCACCATAATTGACAGATTTTCCAAAGTGGCTCACTTCATTCCCCTCTCCAAGCTTCCGTCCTCCAGGGAGACTGCGGCCCTGCTGGTGCCTCGTGTGTTTTGTCTACATGGCATTCCTACTGACATCGTTTCCGACAGGCGACCCCAGTTCACATCCTAGGTATGGAGATCCTTCTGTTCAACACTGGGTATCAATGTCAGTCTTTCATCTGGATATCACCCCCAGACCAACAGCCAGACCGAATGGGCCAACCAGGAGATGGAGACCGGCTAACCCTTCTTCCTAGAGTGCTCAGCTACCCTGGGTGGAATATGCCCACAACACCCTCACCAACGCCTCGTCAGTTATGTCACCCTTCGAGTGTGCTCTGAGTTATCAACCCCTCTTATTCCCTGCCCAAGAGGTCGAGGTGGCAGTTCCCTCAAGTCCATGACCATATGCGCCGTTGTCATTACACCTGGAGAAAGGTCCGGGCTACCCTTCTTCGTACCTCCACCAGGACCCAGTCCCAAGCCAACCGTCGCCGTGCCACAGCCTCAGTCTACACTACAGGCCAAAAGATATGGCTCTCATCGAAGGACCTGTCATTGAAGGTGGCTTCTAAGAACCCCCCCCCCCCCCCCCCCCACGAATCATTGGTCCGTTTGATATTGATAGTATCATTAACCCCTCTACTGTGCGCCTGAAACTCCCAACCTCAAGATCCATCCTACCTTCCACGTATACCTGATCAAACCTGCCAATTCCAGTCCCCTGTCTCCTCCTGCAACAGTTCCTCCACCCCCTTGGCTCATCGATGACCATCCTGTCTATACCATCTGGCAGCTTCTGGATGTGCGCCGTTGGGGCATATTCTGGACCCCTCCTTCTTACTTGCTTTCTATACCTCACACACAGATAACCCTGGTCGTAGGGGGGGGGGGGGGGGTACTGTTACATCTGCACCTGCCATGCCCTCTATTTCTCATCATGTGTCTCCCTAACCTGCCACCACTCCCCCAGCACTCTTCCCCTCTTCTTGTCTGTGTGTGTGATTGTGTGGGCGGAGACAGGTATGCTGGAGGCAAAGCAGATCACCACCAGCAGCAACCTGTTCCATAATCAAGACCTCTACAAATTCTCAGCCCTGCCACTTCTACGCTGCCAGATCATAACCTCTGCCCGATCTGACTTTGGCCCCTGTCTCCAGTCCCACGTCTCATCAGTCGTGCTACTCTGTCCTGGACCCCCCACTCCTCTGTGTCCTTGGATTCCTCTCTAGAACCTGCTTACCCAGTCCCAACTCCCCTCGCTTCAGCCTCAGCCTCTGCACCTGACTTCCTGCAACCCGCCCAAGCTTCCACTGGCCTGAACCCCATCTTCCCCCTGTGTTTCAATAAATACCTTGGTTACCTCCCAGTCTTCTCGTCTGAGTATGCTCATGGGTTCCTGTTCTGCTCTGCGTGATAATTATGACCCTTCCAATTTATATTAAAATAACCCAAGATAAATACGTCTCTGTTACTGTGGTCTGATCAATCCTAGTGCGCATACGTTATCCAGATAGGACACCTTAAGAGCTAGGAGGTCTATACACACATCCTACCAATATGGGAGTCTGGTGAGGCAGATATACTTGAGCCCATAGTGCCTCTATTTGACATACATTAAGGTCATCCTTCCTCTTAAAAGCTATAGTTGAAGTCGGAAGTTTACATACACCTTAGCCAAGTTTACATACACCTTACACCTTAGCCACCTTAGCCTTAGTTTTTCACAATTCCTGACATTTAATCCTAGAAAAATTCCCTGTTTTAGGTCAGCTAGGATCACCACTTTATTTTAAGAATGTGAAATGTCAGAATATTTTTTTTTCAGCTATTATTCGTGGGTCAGAAGTTTACATACACTCAATTAGTATTTGGTAGCATTGCCTTTAAATTGTTTAACTTGGGTCAAACGTTTCGGGTAGCCTTCCACAAGCTTCCCACAACAAATTGGTTGAATTTTGGCCCATTCCTCCTGACAGAGCTGGTGTAACTGAATCAGGTTTGTAGGCCTCCATGCTCGCACACACTTTTTCAGTTCTGCCCACTGTCACGTTCCTGACCGGTTTTCTGTTATTTTGGTATGTGTTTGACGGTCAGGGCGTGAGTTTGGGTGGGTAGTCTATGTTATGTGTTTCTATGTTTGTTAAAGGGTGACCTGATATGGCTCTCAATTAGAGGCAGGTGGTTTTCATTTCCTCTGATTGAGAGCCATATTAAGGTAGGTGTTTTCACTTTGATTGTGTTGGGTGGTTGTCTCCTGTGTCTGTGTATGTTGCCCCACACGGGACTGTTTCGGTTTGTTTGATCATTCGTTCGTTTTGTGTAGTCTGTTTTTCCTGTTCGTGCGTTCTTCGTTACATGTAAGTTCTTACGTTCAGGTCAGTCTACATTCGTTTTGTTATTTTGTTTAGTATCAAGTTATAGTTTGTTTTTTGTCTTGTTTAAATAAATATAATGTCATTTCACAACGCTGCATTTTGGCTTGGGGGAGCGCAACAAAGTAACCAGGACTCGTGGACATGGGAGATGTATTGGACAGGAAGGGTTGCTACACATGGGAAGAGATCCGAGCTGGAAGAGATCGCCTCCCATGGGAACAGCTGGAGGCGATAAGGAGAGCAGAGGCAACCGGAGAGAGGAACCGGAGTTATGAGGGTACGTGACTAGCAAGGAAGCCTGTGAGTAAACCCCAAAAATGTATTGGGGGGGGGTAAGAGGTAGTGGGCCAAGGGCAGGTAGGAGACCTGCGCCCACTTCCCAGGCTAACCGTGGAGAGCGGGAGTACGGGCAGACACCGTGTTACGCAGTGGAGCGCACGGTGTCTACTGTACGTGTTCATAGCCCGGTGCGGGTTATTCCACCTTCCCGCACTGGTAGGGCTAGATTGGGCATTGAGCCAGGTGCCATGATACCGGCTCAACGCGTCTGGTCTCCAGTGCGTCTCCTCGGGCCGGTATACATGGCACCAGCCTTACGCATGGTGTCCCCGGTTCGCCTACATAGCCCGGTGCGGGTTATTCCACCTCCCCGCACTGGGTGGGCAACGGGGAGCATTCAACCAGGTAAGGTTGGGCAGGCTCAATGCTCAAGGGAGCCAGTACGCCCGCACGGTCCGGTATTTCCGGTGCCACCTCCCCGCCCCAGCCCAATACCACTAGTGCCTACACCACGCACCAGGCTTCCAGTGCGTTTCCAGAGCCCTGTTCCTCCTCCACGCACTCTCCCTATGGTGCGTGTCTCCAGCCCAGTGCCTCCAGGTCCGGCACCACGCACTACGCCACCTGTGCGTCTCCAGAGCCCTGTACACACTGTTCCTTCTCCCCGTACTCGTCCTGATGTGCGTGCCCTCAGCCCAGTGCCACCAGTGCCGGTACCACGCACCAGGTCCATAGTGCGTTTTGAGAGTCCAGTGTGCCCTGTCCCTGCTCCCCGCACTAGCCTGAAGGTGCGTAGCTTTAGTCCGGTACCTCCAGTTCCGGCACCACGCATCAGGCCTACAGTGCGCCTCATCCGGCCAGAGCCATCTGTCTGCCCAGTGCCATCTGAGCCATCCGTCTCCCCAGCGCCATCTGAGCCATCCGTCTCCCCAGCGCCATCTGAGCCATCCGTCTCCCCAGCGCCATCTGAGCCATCCGTCTGCCCAGTGCCGTCTGAGCCATCCGTCTGTCCCGAGCCATTAGAGACGCCCGTCTGTCCCGAGCCGTCAGAGCCGTTAGTCAGTCAGGAGCCGCTAGAGCCATTCGTCAGTCAGGATCTGCCAGAGCCGCCAACCAGACAGGATCTGCCAGAGCCGCCAACCAGACAGGATCTGCCAGAGCCGCCAACCAGACAGGATCTGCCAGAGCCGTCAGCGAGCCATGAGCGTCCAAAGCAGTCAGCCAGCCATGAGCGTCCAGAGCCGTCAGCCAGCCATGAGCGTCCAGAGCCGTCAGCCAGCCATGAGCGTCCAGAGCCGTCAGCGAGCCATGAGCGTCCAGAGCCGTCAGCCAGCCATGAGCGTCCAGAGCCGTCAGCCAGCCATGAGCGTCCAGAGCCGTCAGCCAGCCATGAGCGTCCAGAGCCATCAGCCAGCCATGAGCGTCCAGAGCCGTCAGCCAGCCATGAGCGTCCAGAGCCGTCAGCTAGCCATGAGCGTCCAGAGCCGTCAGCTAGCCATGAGCGTCCAGAGCCGTCAGCCAGTCATGAGCTGCCCCTCAGCCCAGAGCGGCCATTTATCCAGAACTGCCCCTCAGTCCAGAGCTGTCTCTCTGTCCGGAGCTGCCCTTCAGTCCGGAGTTGCCCCTCTATCCTGAGCTACCTCTCTATCCTGACCTACCTCTCTGTCCTGAGCTATATCTCTGTCCTGAGCTACCTTATCCCGGTGCTGCCCCTTGTCCCGGTGCTGCCCCTTATCTTAAGGTTACCAGTTAAATTAAGTGGGTGTAAGATGAGGGTGGTCATTCTAAGGGGGAGACGTAAGCTAGGATTGACTATGGTGGGGTGGGGACCTCACCCAGAGCCTGAGCCACCACCGTGGTCAGACGCCCACCCAGACCCTCCCCTAGACTTTTGGTGGTGCGTTCGGAGTACGCACCTTGAGGGGGCGGTTATGTCACGTTCCTGACCGGTTTTCTGTTATTTTGGTATGTGTTTGACGGTCAGGGCGTGAGTTTGGGTGGGTAGTCTATGTTATGTGTTTCTATGTTTGTTAAAGGGTGACCTGATATGGCTCTCAATTAGAGGCAGGTGGTTTTCATTTCCTCTGATTGAGAGCCATATTAAGGTAGGTGTTTTCACTTTGATTGTGGTGGGTGGTTGTCTCCTGTGTCTGTGTATGTTGCGCCACACGGGACTGTTTCGGTTTGTTTGTTCGTTCGTTCGTTTTGTGTAGTCTGTTTTTCCTGTTCGTGCGTTCTTCGTTACATGTAAGTTCTTACGTTCAGGTCAGTCTACATTCGTTTTGTTATTTTGTTTAGTATCAAGTTATAGTTCGTTTTTTGTCTTGTTTAAATAAATATAATGTCATTTCACAACGCTGCATTTTGGTCGAATCCCTGCTCCTCCTCTTCGGATGGAGAGGAGGAGGAAATCCGTTACACCCACAAATTTTCTATAGGATTGAGGTCAGAGGCTTTGTGATGGCCACTCCAATACCTTGGCTTTCTTGCCCTTAAGCCATTTTGCCACAACTTTGGAAGTATGCTTCCGACCAAGCTTTAACTTCCTGACTGATGTCTTGATGTTGCTTCAATATATCCACATAATTTTCCATCCTCATGATGCCATCTATTTTGTGACGGGCACCAGTCCCTCCTGCAGCAAAGCACCCCCACAACGTGATGCTGCCACCCCCGTGCTTCACGGTTGGGATGGTGATCTTCGGCTTGCAAGCCTCCCCCTTTTTCCTCCAAACATAACGATGGTCATTATGGCCAAACAGTTATATTTTTGTTTCATCAGACCAGAGGACATTTCTCCAAAAAGTACGATCTTTGTCCCCATGTGCAGTTGCAAACCGTAGTCTGGCATTTCTTATGGCGGTTTTGGAGCAGTGGCTTCTTCCTTGATGAGCGGTCTTTCAGGTTACGTCGATATAGGACTCGTTTTACTGTGGATATAGATACTTTTGTACCTGTTTCCTCCAGCATCTTCACAAGGTCCTTTGCTGTTGTTCTGGGATTGATTTGCACTTTTCGCACCAAAGTACGTTCATCTCTAGGAGACAGAATGCGTCTCCTTCCTGAGCAGTATGAAGGCTGCGTGGTCCCATGGTGTTTATACTTGCATACTGTTGTTGGTACAGATGGACGTGGTACCTTCAGGCATTTGGAAATTGCTCCCAAGGATGAACCAGACTTGTGGAGGTCTACAATTGTTTTCTGAGTTCTTGGCTGATTTCTTTTGATTTTCCCATGATGTCAAGCAAAGAGGCACTGAGTTTGAAGGTAGGCCCTGAAATACATCCACAATTGACTCAAATTATGTCAATTATCCTATCAGAAGCTTCTAAAGCAATGACATACTTTTCTGGAATTTTCCAAGCTGTTTAAAGGCACAGTCTGATGTAAACTTCTGACACACTGGAATTGTGATACAGTGAAATAATCTGTCTGTAAACAATTATTTGAAAAATGACTTGTGTCATGCACAAAGTAGATGTCCTAACCGACTTGCCAAAGCTATAGTTTATTAACAAGAATTTTTGTTCAAGTGGTTGAAAAACGAGTTTCAATGACTCCAACCTAAGTGTATGTAAACTTCAGACTTCAACTGTATATGATTCTGAATGTACAGTGCTACACCCCCAACAAGATGTACTATGGGTGGTGTGAAGAGGGCTTTGCGTTTTTTTCTGTTGTTGCTGAGGAGAGAAAGAAGGGAGAGATACTCTTGTGAAATGGGAAAACATTTTGTGTACTAAAAATTGTTTTTTCCCCGAATTGGGTTTAATGGCACTCTACTTTACTCATCTTGAACAAAATAAGTTTAGTTTAATATTTTAGTGAGAGAGTCGTCTCAATTTGCTTGCTGCTTGGCTGGATTAACAAAGGTTCCAGGCGCTTCGGGAGCTAGCTTGGTTTTGTCGGATCGGGAGCTTGGTTTGAGGGTATTTGGTCTAAGGTTGGACGTCTTGGTCTGAGGGTATTTGATGGCTTCGTTGACACTGGACATCGTTTTTCGGATGCATGCAGTTCATTTTCTGCCAATTGGATTATAAATAGGCAACAGACTTAGAACTGTTGGTTTCAAGGGTTTTTTCTACAAAACCGTGAGTAACTGTAGGGTTAGCCTATCGGCGCCAACAAACATTTTCAGTTTAGCACCCGGGTTTAGGTTTAGGCCATCTTAAAATTGTATTGTGTCATGTGTATTGCAGATTGTATGCATGTGTATCATTCATTATTTTCTATATAAACATTCTATCTGTTGGTAAGAACCCTGGTCTCTCTGGTTTTTCCCTAGTGAGTCAAGTCATACCAGGTTTATTACATATTATGAGTGTCTTTTTCACCATACTTCCTGTATTGGTTTATCTGAGCCAGTGGAAAGAGTGCTACACTTGGTAGATTTTAAATTGGGCAGTACTGCCACAGATGGTTGTAAAAGTTCAAGAGTGAGTAAAAGGTTAGAGTTTGAACTTGATCACAATCATGATTGATCAATGGCGATAGCCTCTTCCTATACGCAGACTACACTGTGTGTATGGCCCTGTGGCCGCCACCCCCCAAAAAATGTTGGGGTCTCAAATTACTGTTGAGAGTTAGAATAGTAGAATACACAAGGTGCACATTAGAAATGTGGTAGTGCATCATCGGTTCCTCTTGTTATGTCATTACCCTCAATTAGCCCATGTCAGCAACATTTTGGGGGATTGTTAGGTAAGGTAGTCAATCAATCAATCAATCAAGTTTATTTTATATAGCCCTTCGTACATCAGCTAATATCTCGAAGTGCTGTACAGAGACCCAGCCTAAAACCCCAAACAGCTAGAATGCAGGTGTAGAAGCACGGTGGCTAGGAAAAACTCCCTAGAAAGGCCAAAACCTAGGAAGAAACCTAGAGAGGAACCAGGCTATGAGGGGTGGCCAGTCCTCTTCTGGCTGTGCCGGGTGGAGATTATAACAGAACTATGCCAAGATGTTCAAAAATGTTCATAAGTGACAAGCATGGTCAAATAATAATCATGAATAATAAGTCTAGCTAGCTATCTAACGCTTGTAGCAGGCCTAATCATCACCAAATTACAGGACATGCGCTCAGGTGCCCTGACCTCCAGGGCGCCCCATTGATTTTGTTAGTCACTCTCACTCAGATATCATATGAACATGGCATACTGTATGTCATGGCAAAATGTGAATAATTACAAAAAAGGTTTCTCTACATGGCAACATGTGTAGAATTGCAGGACATTTACTTTAACACTGAAAAAAAAGATGTGTGTGTGTCCAGTGACAGGATGGCGATCCGATGACAGAGCAAAATAAAGGCAGCGCACGCAGCTTCTGGGCACGTGACCTGAACATGGTACAGACACACACACACACACACACACACACACACACACACACACACACACACACACACACACACACACACACACACACACACACACACACACACACACACACACACACACACACACACACACACACACACACTGAAATCCCACTCAAGAATCATCATGTCCTTAACAATTCAACCCCTCCAGAGTATTTTCCCTTCGTCTAAATCGTTTTCCCTCCCTGCGGTAGGAAACGTCTTGTTTCCTTAATGGTTTCCAGTAAAGTTCCAAGTGTCCCCGGCGTTTACCCAGCAGCCATCTGGGGGAGTCTGCTTTCTGTGTCCAATTAGTTTACAAAGTTGTGTTAGTGTAATCAGCCCTCTCCAGTTAAGACTTTCTGGTAGGATGGTTAGAATCTAATAAGACTTATGTTGTGGGCCTCCTGGGCCCTCTCAGCAGGCTACCCCTGTCTCCTGCTCTGAAGTGGAAATGGAGCGCACTACAAATGAGTGTTTGTGTGTGTGATATGTTTGAGTTGTAATGTGTTTCTCTCGCTCCAGTCTGTGTGTGTCTGTCTACTCTGTCTCGAGTTGATCCAGCTTGGAGCTGACGAGACAGCCTACAGGAAGGAGGTGAGGGCCCTGGGAGAGTGGTGCCAGGGAAATAACATTTCACTCAACGTCAACAAAACAAAAGAGCTGATCGTGGACTTCAGGAAACAGCAGAGGGAGCACGCCCCTATCCACATCGATGGGACAGCAGTGGAGAAGGTGGAAAGCGTCAAGTTCCTTGGCGTACACATCACTGACAATCTAAAATGGTCCACCCACACAGACGGCGTGGTGAAGAAGGCGCAACAGTGCCCCTTCAACCTCAGGAGGCTGAAGAAATTTGTCTTGTCCCCTAAAACCCTCACAAACTTTTACAGATGCACAATTGAGAGCATCCTCTCGGCCTGGTACGGCAACTGCACAGCCTGCAACCGCAAATCTCTAGAGGGTGGTGTGGTCTGCCTAACGCATCACCGGGGGCAAACTACCTGCCCTCCAGGACACGTATAGCACCCAATGTCACAGGAAGGCCAAAAAGATAATGAAGGACATCAACCACCGAGTCACGGCCTGTTCACCCCGCTATCATCCAGAAGGCAAGGTCAGTATAGTTGCATCAAAGCTAGGACCGTGAGACTGAAAAGCAGCTTCTATCTCAAAGCCATCAGACTGTTAAATAGCCATCACTAGCTGGCTTCCACCAGGTTACGCAAACCCTGCACCTTAGAGGCTGCTGCCCTATATACATACACTTGGAATCACTGGCCACTTTAATAGTGGAACACTAGCCACTTTAATAATATTTAAATAATATTTACATACCTCTTTACTCATCTCATATGTATATACTGTATTCTATTCTACTGTATTTTAGTCAATGCCACTTCGACATTGCTCAATCTAATATTTATATATTTCTTAATTCCATTTTTTTTACTTTTAGATTTGTGTGTATTGTTGTGAATTGTTAGATACTGCTGCACTGTTGGAGCTAGGAACACAAGCATTTCGCTACACCCGCAATAACATCTGCTAAATATGTGTATGTGACCAATAAAATTAGATTTGAGCTCCAGCGGCACGCCCAGGCCTCATTAAACCAGCCCCCCTGCCGGGAGCCCTGTTTGGGCTTCACCTCCCCGAGAGCCTGAGTATAATCACCAATCACCAACCACCATCTTAAACAGACAAACCAAACTCCCATCATACTACAGAGTCAGACATAATTTATACTGAACAAAAAGATAAATGCAACATGTACAGTGTTGGTCCCATGTTTCATGAGCTGAAATAAAAGATCCCAAAAATGTTCCTTACGCACAAAAAGCTTATTTCTGTCAAATTTTGTGCCCAAACTAGTGAGCATTTCTCATTTGCAAAGATAACACATCCACCAGACAGGTGTGGAATATCAAGAAGCTGATTAAACAGCATGATCATTACACAGGTGCACCTTGTGCTGGGGACAATAAAAGGCCACTCTAAAATGTGCAGTCTTATCAAACAACACAATGCCACAGTGTGTAATTGGCATGCTGACTGCAGAAATGTCCACCAGAGCTGTTGCCAGATAATTTAATTTTCATTTTTCTACCATACACTGCCTCAAATGTCGTTTTAGAGAATTTGGCAGTACATCCAACCGGCCTCACAACCGCAGACCAAGTGTAACTACGCCAGCCCAGGACCTCCACATCCGGCTTCTTCATCTGTGGGATCGTCTGAGATCAACCACCCGGACAGCTGATGAAACTGAGGAGAATTTCTGTGTATAATAAAACCCCTTTGTGGGGAAAAACTAATTCTGATTGGCTGGGCCTGGCTCCTTGGTGGGTGTGGCTATACCTTCCCAGGCCCACCCATGGCTGCACCTCTGTGAAATCTTAGGGTTGCATTTTTTTTAATATTTTTTTTCATTTATCACTGATTTCAACTTCAGGGACATACACAGTACAAATGGGCCAGTCATAGAACATTAGAGAGAAAAGGAGTTTAATGCCAGTTAAAGCCACTAGGGAGAGGGACGTTAGGTAATGCTGCCACTATTACAATGTTATTATCAGTAACACACACACACACACACACACACACACACACACACACACACACACACACACACACACACACACACACACACACACACACACACACACACACACACACACACACACACACACACACACACACACACACACACACACACACACACACACACACACAGTCAGTCCCATCACTCAGATACAGTACACACTACAGAGGTGTTTGAGAGTCAGTCCCATCACTCAGATACTGTACACACTACAGGGAATAACC
This sequence comes from Salvelinus fontinalis, assembly GCF_029448725.1. Lineage (NCBI taxonomy): Eukaryota > Metazoa > Chordata > Actinopteri > Salmoniformes > Salmonidae > Salvelinus > Salvelinus fontinalis. The sequence continues at coordinate 30,998,620 of NC_074693.1, read as the reverse complement.
TTTGAATTTCTCAACTAAACCAATTTCAATCTCAGCATTTACAGCATGAGTGCTTCTGTTTTAGTCAATTCAATTCAACTCAATTTTCTTTATTGGCATGACTTAACAATGTACATTTTGCCAAAGCTTAGTCCCTTTCTCTTTGATATTTGTTTGAACAGACCTTTTTGTTAGGCCACTGATATATGGCTCTGTAATGGCTCTGACACCACATGTGAGATGTCCTTGTTGGTTTTATACCTTTTATCCTGAATGTTCAGAAGTTACTATTCCGATAAACAGCAAAGAGAAGAGAGAGGACCATTGAATAAATAACAAGTCAGGTCTCTGTCTAGCAGACATCTGCAGTGCCTTTGGTTTTCACTGCATTGAAAGGAAGATAGCAGAATTAGGTTGCTGTTAAACATTCTGATGGGTTTCATGCTTTCAACTAAAAGTCCCAAGACAATATACCACTTTACATTTGTGTTTTGGGAGAAATTTACAGTGCATTTGGATAGTATTCAGACACCTTGACTTTTCCCACATTTTGTTATGTTACAGCCTTATTCTAAAATAGATTAAATACATTTTCCCCTCATCAATCTACACACAATACCTCATAATGACAATGCAAAACAGGTTTTTAGAATTTTAGCAAATTTATATATATAAAAATAATCATAATTAAATATCTTATTTACATAAGTATTCAGACCCTTTACTATGAGACTCGAAATTGAGCTCTGGTGCATCCTGTTACCATTGATCATCCTTGAGATGTTTATACAACTACATTGGAGTCCACCTGTGGTAAATTCAATTGATTGGACATGATTTGGAAAGGCACACACCTGTCTATATAAAGTCCCACAGTTGACAGTGCATGTCAGAGCAAAAACCAAGCAATGAGGTCGAAAGGAATTGTCCGTAGGGGATCGAGACTTATCTGGGGAAGGGTACCAAATATGTCTGCAGCATTGAAGGCACCCAATAACACAGTGGCCTCAATCATTCCTAAATGGAAGAAGTTTGGAACCACCAAGACTCTTCCTAGAGCTGGCCACCCGGCCAAACTGAGCAATCGGGGGAGAAGAGCCTTGGTCAGTGAGGTGACCAAGAACCCGATGGTGACTCTGACAGAGCTCCAGAGTTCCTCTGTGGAGATGGGAGAACTTTCCACAAGGACAACCATCTCTGCAGCACTCCATCAATCAGGCCTTTATGGTAGTGGCCAGAAGGAAGCCACTCCTCAGTAAAATACATGACAGCCTGCTTGGAGCTTGCCAAAAGGCTCCTAAAGGACTCTCAGACCATGAGAAACAACATTCTCTGGTCTGATGAAACCAAGATTGAACTCTTTGGCCTGAATGCAAAGCGTCCTCATCTGTAGGAAACCTAGCACCATCCCTATGGTGAAGCATGGTGGTGGCAGCATCATCCTGTGGGGATGTTTTTCAGCGACAGGGACTGGGAACCTAGTCAGGATCGAGGGAAAGATGAACGGTGCAAAGTACAGAGAGATCCTTGATGAAAACCTGTGCCCAGAACCTCAGACTGGGGTGAAGGTTCACCTTCCAACAGGGCAACGACCCTAAGCACACACCCAAGGCAACGCAGGAGTGACTTCGGGACAAGTCTCTGAATAACCTTGAGTGGCCCAGCCAGAGCCCGGACTTGAACCCGATCGAACATTTCTGGAGAGACCTGAAAATACCTCTGCAGCGACGTTCCCCATGCAACCTGAAAGAGCTTGAGAGGATCTGCATAGAAGATCAGCATTTCTCGTACCGTTATACAAAATCAAGATAAACCTTTATCATCATAGTAAACATTGAACGTCTATAACCAATTACGCTAAAACTCTGTTGTTGGCCGATGGTACGTAGCTATTGCTAGCATAAGGACCTTTTCATTCTAAAAACGAATTATCTATCTAGCATGCTTTGAACACGGTGTACTTAGATAGCTGGCTATCTTATTTTTCATAATCTACTAGCAACATAACATGCCAAAACTCTTTGGGCACTTTAGTACCTACTTACCCGATTGGCCTCCATCAGCGAAGCCACTAGCAGGCTGTTCCTTTCTCGACATCAAAACCTCAACGTATTATTGCTATAAGTGTTTTTGATGAATGTAATTAAAATTGCGAAGCTAGGAGTGCATAACTACTTTTGCTTTTAGAAACTTTTGCATAAAGACTGTTTAGATGGAATATAATCAATCTACGTTATTAGATTTGTGAAATATATATTGTGCAACCTTTCCTTTAAACCTGACAATGTCACAGGCAATATCACCTTGTTTCACTTAGAGCTGTGTTTGGTATCGATTTTCAGAGCCCTGTGTGTGTGTGTGTGTGTGTGTGTGTGTGAGAGAGAGTGTGTGTGGTTGTGTGTGTGTGTGTCAAATAACATGGTTTACTGGTAGGGTTAATAAGGTACCTGGCATGCCTTGTCTCTCCTCTTTCTGTACACGACACACACAAATAGAATCCTGATGCAGAACAGACAAGGCATGGAACCAGAGAGGCAAAACAAATGTCTAAAGGAGATGTATCCCAGTGTCCCAAAGCTTAAACAGCAGTACAGATGTTCCATTGAGAATGACCACTCTGGAGTCTCCACTGTCAGAGTACAGGCAGAATAAGATGAAAAGAAAAGACGTGCGTTTGATTAATGCAATAAACCATGACTGTCTCCTCTCAGGATGTCCTTCCCTGTCTTCTAAGGGGCAGAGTGAACACACACACACCATGCTATTTCACTGGATGTGGATTGAACACAAACCACAGCCACAGTTCTTCAAAGGCCTATGAGGGTACCAGTCCTCTCTCTACATTCTCCCTGTGTTATTACAGCAAGTTACACCAGCCAGACCACGTTCCACCCAGATTTATAACCATACCCACCCAATAATTCCCATTCTCAGTCCCTGTTCCAATCCAATCCACTACACCATGTGGCTTACAGAAGGAGGATGGAGGAACTATCAGGTTGCTGAGCAGGAGAGTTAAATACATTGAGGCCTCCAACTGCTCTTAAATACAAGTAAAACCAAATGCATGCTCTTCAACCGATCGCTGCCTGCTCCGGCCCGCCTGTCCAACATCACTACTTTGGACGGCTCTGACTTAGAATATGTGGACAACTACAAATACCTAGGTGTCTGGTTAGACTGTAAACTCTCCTTCCAGACCCACATCAAACATCTCCAATCCAAAGTCAAATCTAGAATTGGCTTCCTATTCCGCAACAAAGCATCCTTTACTCATGCTGCCAAACATACCCTTGTAAAACTGACCATCCTACCAATCCTCGACTTCGGTGATGTCATTTACAAAATAGCCTCCAAAACCCTACTCAATAAATTGGATGCAGTCTATCACAGTGCCATCCGTTTTGTCACCAAAGCCCCATATACTACCCACCACTGCGACCTGTACACTCTCGTTGGCTGGCCCTCGCTTCATACTCGTCGCCAAACCCATTGGTTCCAGGTCATCTACAAGACCCTGCTAGGTAAAGTCCCCCCTTATCTCAGCTCGCTGGTCACCATAGCAGCACCTACCCGTAGCACGCGCTCCAGCAGGTATATCTCTCTAGTCACCCCCAAAACCAATTCTTCCTTTGGACGCCTCTCCTTCCAGTTCTCTGCTGCCAATGACTGGAACGAACTACAAAAATCTCTGAAACTGGAAACACCTATCTCCCTCACTAGCTTTAAGCACCAGCTGTCAGAGCAGCTCATAGATTACTGCACCTGTACATAACCCATCTACAATTTAGCCCAAACAACTACCTCTTTACCTACTGTATTTATTTATTAATTTATTTTGCTCCTTTGCACCCCATTATTTCTGTCTCTACTTTGCACTTTCTTCCAATGCAAACCAACCATTCCAGTGTTTTTTTTAGTTTTTATTTTACTTGCTGTGTTGTACTCACTTCGCCTCCATGGCCTTTTTATATTTTTATTTATTTATACATATATCTGTTTGCCTTCACCTCCCTTATCTCACCTCACTTGCTCACATTGTATATAGACTTATTTTTTTTAATCTTTTTCACTGTATTATTGACTATATGTTTGTTTTTACTCCATGTGTAACTATGTGTTGTTGTATGTGTCGAACTGCTTTGCTTTATCTTGGCCAGGTCGCAATTGTAAATGAGAACGTGTTCTCAATTTGCCTACCTGGTTAAATAAAGGTTAAATAAAATAAAAATAAAAAGGTTAGTTCAGGCTTGGGAGGGTATCGGGTAACAGAGCTAGAGCGTTAGATAGTTAGAGAGAAGGTTGGCTTGGCTGGGGCTGTGTGTGTTAATGGAGGCTTGGGAAACGTCCATGCCGTTAGAGTGGAGGCAGAGCAGAGACGGATAGCAGGGCTGGTTAATGAGTCAGGCCATAAAGACTGACAGTCTAAAGGGGTGAGAGGGCTTGGAGCGTTAGGGCTCACAGCGTTTGAGAGCATTGAGAGACAACAGGGTCTGGATGGGAGGCTATGTCGTGTTGAGGATAGCAGTTAGGGCTCACAGCGTGAGGGAGAATTGAGAGACAACAGGGTCTGGATGGGAGGCTATGTCGTGTTGAGGATAGCAGTTAGGGCTCACAGCGTGAGGGAGCATTGAGAGACAACAGGGTCTGGATGGGAGGCTATGTCGTGTTGAGGATAGCAGTTAGGGCTCGCAGCGTGAGGGAGCATAGAGAGACAACAGGGCCTGGATGGGAGGCTATGTCGTGTTGAGGATAGCAGTTAGGGCTCACAGCGTGAGGGAGCATAGAGAGACAACAGGGCCTGGATGGGAGGCTATGTCGTGTTGAGGATAGCAGTTAGGGCTCACAGCGTGAGGGAGCATAGAGAGACAACAGGGTCTGGATGGGAGGCTATGTCGTGTTGAGGATAGCAGTTAGGGCTCGCAGCGTGAGGGAGCATAGAGAGACAACAGGGTCTGGATGGGAGGCTACGTCGTGTTGAGGATAGCAGTTAGGGCTCACAGCGTGAGGGAGCATTGAGAGACAACAGGGTCTGGATGGGAGGCTACGTCGTGTTGAGGATAGCAGTTAGGGCTCACAGCGTGAGGGAGCATTGAGAGACAACAGGGCCTGAGACGTGGGCTCACGCACACAGCAGGACCACATCTGTGGTCAGAGCAGAGGGATTGGACCCTGCTGGTAGGAAGAGACACGGTTTGTTGGAACTTCAGATGATGAAGTGACCGTTTACAAGGAAGCAATGTGAGGGAATTCTTCTCTTGAATTATGCTACGTACTCAACCACCCATGCTAGAGACACATACTAACTGCCAGGCCCCTTCTAAAAGAGGTAGCTTTACAATATATACAAATGTATGTGGAACTGTTCGACGAGAACTTCATGAAATGGGTTTCCATGGCCGAGCAGCCACACACAAGCCCAGGATCACCATCTGCGATGCCAAGCTGGTGTGGTTTAAAGCTCACCGCCATTGGACTCTGGAGCAGTGGAAATGCGTTCTCTAGAGTGATGAATTACGCTTCACCATCTGGCAGTCCAACGGACAAATCTGGGTTCAGCGGATGCCAGGAGAACGCTATCTAGCCGAATGCATGGAGTCAACTGTAAAGTTTGGTGGAGGAGGAATAATGATCTGAAAGTTTGGTGGAAAAAGTTTGGTGGAGGAGGAATAATGACCTCTAATGTAGGGCTGTTTTCATGGTTCGGGATAGGCCCCTTGGTTCTAGTGAACGGAAATCTTAATGCTACAGCATACAATGACATTCTAGAAGATTAAGTGCTTCCAATTTTGTGGCAACAGGTTGGGGAAGGCACATTCCTGTTTCAGCATGACAATGCCCCCGTGCACAAAGCGATGTCCATACAGAAATGGATTTTCGAGATCGGTAAGGAAGAACATGACTGGCCTGCACAGAACCCTGACCTCAACCCAATTGAATACCTTTGGGATGAATTGGAAGGCTGACTGCGAGCCAGGCCTTATCACTCAACATCAGTGCCCGACCTCACTAATGCTCTTGTGGCTGAATGGAAGCAAGTCCCTGCAGCAATGCTCCAACATCTAGTGGAAAGCCTTCCCAGAAGAGTGGAGTCTATTATAGCAGCAAAGCGGGGACCAACTCTATATTAATGATTTTGGAGTGTATCTCAACTGGAATCATCTGGATAAATCAAAACAATTTGAGATCCTCTCAGGCTACAGTGAGCATATTGACTAGAGGTAGAGGACCTGGGGCCATCTCTCAGGCTACAATCAGCATATTGACTAGAGGTAGAGGACCTGGGGCCATCTCTCAGGCTACAATCAGCATATTGACTAGAGGTAGAGGACCTGGGGCCATCTCTCAGGCTACAATCAGCATATTGACTAGAGGAGAGGACCTGGGGCCATCTCTCAGGCTACAATCAGCATATTGACTAGAGGTAGAGGACCTGGGGCCATCTCTCAGGCTACAATCAGCATATTGACTAGAGGTAGAGGACCTGGGGCCATCTCTCAGGCTACAATCAGCATATTGACTAGAGGTAGAGGAGAGGACATGGGGCCATCTCTCAGGCTACAATCAGCATATTGACTAGAGGTAGAGGACCTGGGGCCATCTCTCAGGCTACAGTGAGCATATTGACTAGAGGTAGAGGAGAGGACATGGGGCCATCTCTCAGGCTACAGTGAGCATATTGACTAGAGGTAGAGGATAGGACCTGGGGCCATCTCTCAGGCTACAGTGAGCATATTGACTAGAGGTAGAGGAGAGGACATGGGGCCATCTCTCAGGCTACAGTGAGCATATTGACTAGAGGTAGAGGAGAGGACATGGGGCCATCTCTCAGGCTACAGTGAGAATATTGACTAGAGGTAGAGGATAGGACCTGGGGCCATCTCTCAGGCTACAGTGAGCATATTGACTAGAGGTAGAGGAGAGGACATGGGGCCATCTCTCAGGCTACAGTGAGCATATTGACTAGAGGTAGAGGAGAGGACCTGGGGCCATCTCTCAGGCTACAGTTTGACTGAACGTGCATGTCCTACACCGTGACTGTGACACTCTGGCACAGTTTAATGTTTGAGAGAGATTAAAACGCTCCCTGAGGGGGTAAACATGGCTACACCAGGTCTGTATGGGACCACAGTCTGCTCCTGTTTGTTTAGGAAGCAGCGACTAACAAGTAAGCAACAGGCCGAGTTGCAGAGTCAACCACTTGATGAATAAAACCAAGGGGTATAAACATTTTGTTTGTCTAAACCACTTGTCCAGAAGTAAAAGGTCAGAGAGGATAGATGTACAGACCAAAGAGAGGTAAGGACTTCTAGAAAGGTCATTCAGAGAAGTGGAATCTTAGAGAGAATCTTAACACAACTGGAGCTATCCAAACATATTAGCATAAACTGTCACGAAGACTCAGGTAAATGCCAGGCTTGACTATGGCTGTATTAGAAGTTCAATGGGCCTCATACGGGTGTTATGATGACACTATTACCTCCCCTGGGCTACACACTAAACTGTAAGGACACAACTCTATACTGTAAGGACAGTACTAACTGAGACTACCCCTGATTCCATGGGGTTGTCGGGGACAACAGCTGCACTCTCTCCCCTCTCCTCTTTCCATCATTACATGTTTGCAGAGATGACCGTCTCTCCCTCTCCTCCTCCAGCCCATCGCTCCATCCGCCTGTTGGTTGTCTGTAGAGTTGAAAGGCGAGAGCTGGACCTGATTAGGCTGTTTGTGATCTATAGGACAGGGGGGAGGAAGCTCCCATATGGCTTTTCTGTGTCAACAGGCTGGCTCTCCACTGCGATGAACAGGCCAACGGGTCCCAATCAGTTACACACACATACATACGGACAGATGCATACACACACACACACACTCATGTACGCCGGTATGTAGGCACACAGACAAATACAACACAAAGACAGAACAAAGAGGGGGACAAATGGTAATGTAGGGTGTGTGTGGTTACATGTGCATGTGTGTGTCAGTGAGAGAGATAGTGTGTGTGTGTATGTGTGCATGTGTGTGTGTGTATTTGCTTGTGTGTGTGTGTGTGTGTGTGTGTGTGTGTGTGTGTGTGTGTGTGTGTGTGTGTGTGTGTGTGTGTGTGTGTATTTGCTTGTGTGTGTGTGCGTGTGTGCGCGAGTGTGTTTGTGTATGTGTGCATGTGTGTGTGTGTATGTGTGTATTTGCATGTGTGTGTGTGTGTGTGTGTGTGTGTGTGTGTGTGTGTGTGTGTGTGTGTGTGTGTGTGTGTGTGTGTGTGTGTGTGTGTGTGTGTGTGTGTGTGTGTGTGTGTGTGTGTAAGAAACATTCACCCCCCAGGATCAAGAGTCCAATTCCTGTAGGAAAAACATTCTGGAACACAGTGAAGACCACAACGAGGTTCTAATAGAAGGAACATTAGGATGCAACAAGAGATACGGACCTTTGCTCTTTGGACCTCTAAAGTGGACAGATGGTTATGTTAAAACCCCCATGGACCCCTGGACTGTCCAAGGTGTCTGGGGGGTGGGTGAGGGGTGCTGGTGGAGGAATGGGCGTGCCTGTGCCTGAGGCCGGTTATGAGCAGTACCTTTGTCCTGTTTGTGTGTGTGTTGAGGTGTAGTGTTATAGTGTATTTGTCAAAGGTCAGTGCACTAGCCAGGGTTAATTATGACCCCCAGCTACAGTCTGACTCACAACCACAATCAAACCACAACACCACCTGGACATGATTAGCTACAGTCCGTCACTGGTGGAAGGTAAGGGAGGAGGAAGAGGGAGGGGAGAGGTACTGAATTAGCTGATTGTTAAGTCTGTTGATAAAAAAGAGAGGGAGAGAGAGCAAAAGAGAGAGAGAGGGGGAGTCTGGTGGTGAGATCATTCCATTGGGTCTCTGTGCTGTAGATAGTATCCGACTCACAGTCAATAGGTCCATTCAGGCATCACACAGACACACACAGACCTGGACCTGGCTATGGAGAGATACCATAATACAGTAGACATGAGCTCACTATAACTCTGATCTATAACAGCAGTGCACTTCATAGGAAATAGGGTGCCATTTGGGAGACATACTAAGACTCTGCAGCCTGCACATTTCACAGGACACCATGTTCAACTGCCAGGGACATGAGTTTGACGAGGTAAACAGTATGCTTACTAAGGTTGATCAACAAACCGCATGACTAATAGAATCCAGCCCTGGGACCTGGGATGCCATCCTACCCTCTGCTTTCTCCTCTTCTTCTACCGCGTTCTTTACTTTACTAGGACTTGCAATACAACACCCAAGGCCCTAAACACTCACATCTAATCCCTTCTCTCATTCAGGAAACTATATTTCCTATCCTGTGGTTCAGGCCCAAAGCTTGAGAAGTGACAGCAGTGGTGATCAGTGCTAGGTCTGATTTAGACACAAAGCTTGAGAAGTGACAGCAGTGGTGATCAGTGCTAGGCCTGATTTAGACACAAAGCTTGAGAAGTGACAGCAGTGGTGATCAGTGTTAGGTCTGATTTAGACACAAAGCTTGAGAAGTGACAGCAGTGGTGATCAGTGTATGAGGCAGTAATAGAAGGGAAGGAGTGGTCACCATAGAAATGCAATTGCTAGAAAAGGCTTAGAACCTCCGACCACGTCAATTCCTATTCTAGTGAGTCTATTTCTATGGTGGTCACTGCCACTCTCTCTCAGTGATGACAGAGAAACAACCATCAAACCAATGACAAAGCTAACCTACACAACTCACTCCATTGAAAGCACTTTTACTATTTAAGTGTTTGACCTGAAATGTACATTTTCCTGAGGGTCTTCAGGAAATAGACTCCTGGAGTGTGTTGTTGTAGTCCTCTGGAGTGTGCTGTAGTAGTCCTCTGGAGTGTGGTATAGTAGTTCTCTGGAGTGTGCTGTAGTAGTCCTCTGGAGTGTGGTGTAGTAGTCCTCTGGAGTGTGTTGTAGTCCTCTGGAGTGTGTTGTAGTACTCCTCTGGAGTGTGCTGTAGTAGTCCTCTGTAGTGTGTTGTAGTCCTCTGTAGTGTATTGTAGTCCTCTGGGGTGTATTGTAGTCCTCTGGAGTGCATTGTAGTAGTCCTCTGTAGTGTGTTGTAGTCCTCTGGAGTGTATTGTAGTCCTCTGGAGTGCATTGTAGTAGTCCTCTGTAGTGTGTTGTAGTCCTCTGTAGTGTGTTGTAGTCCTCTGGAGTGTGTTGTAGTCCTCTGGAGTGTGTTGTAGTAGTCCACTGGAGTGTGTTGTAGTCCTCTGGAGTGTGTTGTAGTCCTCTGAGTCAATTATAACAAGTCATTGCATCTAACCACTACCAGTAGGACACTACTGAATCGGTCAAAGACAACTCGGAGCTACTTCAAACTAGGCTGAGTCAGAGATCAGCAGAAAGAGAATCTAAGGGTTTCTGAATGACACAGAGCTGAATGGCTCACACATGGTCTGGTAGGTGGATGAGGTGATCATCTGAGCACCTTGGTACGAGAAGAGACAGCTTGACATATCACAGTGGATTACTGGAGCAGATTATAGTAGCCAGGCCACGAGGCCTCAGGCTAAACTGGTAGACTAGTTAGACAACGTAGTATAATCAGTACGATCAAAGACAGATGAGCAGATGATCAGAAGAGGGAGATACGGTAGTATAGGGATTATGTGTGTTTATAAGGGAGACCAAACTGGCAAAGTGAAACTTCAAAAAGCATTAGTGGTAAGTAGTAAGACTTTAAGCCTCTGTTACTGTGGTAAGGGATCATGAGGTAAGTTGCTGGGTTTACTTTATAGAGCGAAACACAAGTGACTCTAGTCTAAGGTACTCTGAGGAAACTAAAACACACAACACACATCAAATAAATTCAATGTTGTTGGGTGAACTTCTCCACTCTGCAATACCTTGTGGTGGTGACTTAGTTACAGCCTGCTTCCAGGAAAGACTGCAGATCCAAGCCAAACCCCAATTAGTGTGTCAGTCCCTTTCACTGTCTCTCTCTTCCTCAACATACAGGAATCTTCACCTCACCTTATCCTCTTTCTCCCTCCCTGTCATGTCTCTTGCTTGTTCCTCTCCCTCTTCTCTTTCTCTCATCATCCTCTATTCCTCTCCTCCCCTCATCTCCCCATCCTGTGGCTCTGCGGCTACCTGAGAGGAGGGGACAGTGTGTACCATGTCCCAGAATGTGTCTGTGTGTCTGTGTGTGCGTGCATGCTTGTCTGTGAACGTGCACACACGTGCGTGTCAGTACTGGATGGAAGACTGATATGAAACCGCTTGGATAAAATAGAGGGGAAGTTTTGGCTTGTTCTGGAGAATGTGTCCTAATTCACTCCACATAGAGGACTGTCCTAACCCTGAGAGAGCTGTGCTGCTGCTTTTCTCGGTGTGGAATTTTTACTGGGCATTCTGCCAGTATGGCTGGTACTAAAGTATCTTTACTGTGTGCTTTGGTTCATGCCATGGCTGCAACACTTCTAATTTAGTGTACCCTGCATGCACCACCCATGTGGAATTCCTGGTCTCTGGCAGCATTTAGAACTGCCAATCTGCGGTTAAGAACGCTGAGTTTATCTCAACCTTTGCCCCTCGCTTGACTTTCTTGTCCTGATGGAGACATAGATCTCCCCAGAGAACACTGCTACTCCAGCTGCACTCTCTTCATCTGACTACGTTTTCTCTCATAGTCTGAGAGCATCTGGTCATCACGGTGGTGGCACAGGACTACTCATTTCTTTTAAGTGGAAATTTCACATTTTCTCCCTCTCTCACCTGTCCATCTCCTCATTTGAATTCCATGCCGTCACTGTCACTTGTCCACTCAAGCTTCACATTGTTGTCATCTATCACCCACCAGGTGTCCTTAGAGAGTCCTCAATGAGCTTGACACCACAATATGCTCATTTCCTGACAAAGAGTCACTGCTCTTCACACTTGGTGACTTCAACCTCCCGACGTCTGCCTTCGATACATGTCTTTCCAACTCTTTCTTGCCCCTCCTCACCTCTTGTGACCTCACCCTTTCCCAGTCCCCTCCAACTCACAAGGCAGGCAATATGCTTGACCTCACCCTTTCCCAGTCCCCTCCAACTCACAAGGCAGGCAATATGCTTGACCTCACCCTTTCCCAGTCCCCTCCTACTCACAAGGCAGGCAATATGCTTGACCTCACCCTTTCCCAGTCCCCTCCAACTCACAAGGCAGGCAATATGCTTGACCTCACCCTTTCCCAGTCCCCTCCTACTCACAAGGCAGGCAATATGCTTGACCTCATATTTACTAGAGGCTGCTCACCTACTAATTTCAATGCAACCCCTCTCCAGGTCTCTGATCACTACTTCCTTTCCTTTTCTGTCTCCCTTTCCTCCAACCCTAACCACCCAGCCCCTACCCAGATGGTCATGCGCCAGTCAGGCTTCAAGAAGCGTCACTCAACCGAGACTGCTCTTCTCTTTGCCACGGAGGCACTCCGCACTACCAAAGCTGACTCTTGCACCTCTGTTCTCATTCTCTCAGATTTATCCACTGACTTTGGCATGTGGACTATCAGATCCTCCTCTCCATCCTCTCAGGGCTGGGCGTCTCAGGCTCTGCACACTCTTGGATTGCATCCTCCCTGGCAGACCGCTCCTACAAGGTGACGTGGAGAGGATCTGTGTCTGCACCACGTACTCTCACTACTGGTGTCCCCCAGGGCCCCAAGTCACTCGGTGCCGTCATATCCTCACATTGTCTCTCCTATCATTGCTATGTGAATGACACTCAATTACTTTTCTCCAGGTGGCAACACACATCTCTGCGTGAGTAGCAGACATCTCTGCTTGGATGTCGGCCCACCACCTCAAGCTCAACCTCGACAAGACGGACAAGACAGAGCTGCTCTTCCTCCTGGGGAAGGCCTGCCCACCAATACCTCTCCATCACGGTTAACAACTCCACGGTGTCCCCCTCCCAGAGTGCAAAGAACCTTGGCGTGACCCTGGTCAACACTTGTCATTCTCTGCCAACTTCAAAGCAGTGACTCGCTCCTGCAGGTTCATGCTCTACAACATCCGTAGAGTACGACCCTACCTCACACAGGAAGCGGCGCAGGTCTTTAATCCAGGTACTTGTCATGTCCCATCTGGACTACTGCAACTCGCTGTTGGCTGGGCTCCCCGCTGGTGTTCAACCTTACCAAGTTCTACCATGACACCCTGCTCTTCTACACACTCCACTGGCTTCCAGTCGAAGCGCGCATCCTCTACAAGACCATGGTACTTGCCGGAGCAACAAGAGCAACTGCCCCTCCCTACCTTCAGGCTATGCTCAAGCTCTACACCCCAACCTGAGCACTCCATTCTCTTGGACCTCCCACCCCTTTGGGAGAGCAGCTCCTGCTCTGCTCAGCCCAGTCCAAGCTGTTCTCTGTCCTGGCACCCCAATGGTGGAGCCAGCCTCCCCCTAAACTAGGACAGCAGAGTCCCTGCTCATCTACTGAAAACATTTGAAAGCCTACCTCTTCAAAGAGTATGTTAAATAATCCCACAGAACCCCCTTGCACAACCTCCTCACCCCGACCTTTCGTGAATGCCTTTTGTGAACTAACACTCGCACTTGACTTTTTCCCCCTTACTAGCACAGACTTTGCTGATAGCTACTTTATTGTGGGAAAGTGTATTTACCATGGCTGTGATATGTGTTTGTCCCACCCAACTATCTGAAGATGAATGCACCCACTGTAAGTAGCTCTGGAGAAGAGAGTCTGCTAAATGACTAACATGTCAAAATGTACTTGCCTCTCTCGTGTTCTATGTGTTCTAAAAAGGAGCGAATCACAAACTCGGACATTCGTATTCCTGTCCTGGTCTAACCCCCCCCCCCCAAAAAAAAGGAGCGAGGGCAAAGAGGTAGTCAGAAAAATGACTGAAAACAAATTCAAGAAACAAGGAGAAAATCAAGGAAAACTCTGAGGAGAAGGAAAGTGTGTACTCTAAGCCAACATTTTTATGGGCATTTCATTTCGATGGCATGATCCCTAACTCCTTCATATCTTTTGGCTGGTCATGTTTGAATTAACGATTGTAACGGTTGGTGTAGACAGCTCTACTGGGGCAGCTTTGAAGTCCCGTCCCACAACTAAATTCATCTGATATACACAGCTTCCTCATGTTTAAAACATGTGGAAAAGCAGGCTTGTGTTGTTGTTCTTGGACAGAAAGCAAGGATTTTTACCTTCTTTTCCTATGGCTTTGGTAAACAGACTATAGTGGAGAAAATTATGAGTGCTCCTGACAGTCAGGTAAACAGGGGATGAGAGAGAAAGAGAGAGAGAGAGAGAGAGAGGGGTAATGGGAAGGGATGACAAGAGGACGCAGAGAGAGAGCGAGAAATATGATCAGTGGCTCACAGAAACATCTGATACAACTTTATTATAGAGGAGAAAGTCAAAGTGTTGAGTGATGGTGACAATGCAGTAAACAGTGGGGTGAAGAAGGGGTGAGATGAGGCAGCCAGAGAGTAGCATAGATCTAATGACCATGTGTTGGCGTGACGACCGACCTGGTCTATTTATTTGGAGAGGCTCTGGAAAGGCCGGGCTGTATCATCCAGCTATAATACAACAATGATTACCCCGAAAATAGATCTCAGATGGGAGTCCTGTTAGACTACACCGCACAGCCACTGACCAGAGAGATGGTGGAAGGCAGAGAGAGAAAGAAAGGGGAAGGGAGTAGGAGGGAGAGACAGCGAGAGAGAGCGTGGGAGGGAGAGAGAGACAGAGAGTGGGAGAGGGAGAGAGAAAGAGAGAGAAAAAGAGTAGGAGGGAGAGATAGACAGAGAGGGAGAAGGAGAGGGGAAATGAGAGAGAGGGGGAGAGAGAGATAAAGAGAGAATAAAATGGAGAGAGGAAAGGAGAAACAGAA